>NC_069499.1:1547344591-1547459591 GCF_027579735.1 Bombina bombina
TTTGACACACCCTCTCTGCTGTGGGTACATATGCCACTTGACGTCTGAGGACATGCTGACCAATACCCAGTTGGCAATTTGTTTTCCAATACAAGCAGGGGTATCACAGCGCACATAACTCCAACCCGCTTGCTTAAATGCGCTACTGCCTGTAATTCAGTAAGGGGTCTAGGGACTCTACATTCAAGATGAACACTGTATGAGAATACGTTGATTTGGGACTAAGCTTACTTGATGTTCCTCCTATATTCACAACACATGAGGAGGGTTCAGTAATGGTCACTAGGCTTGGCAGTCCTATTCTCTTGAATGAAGTAACTGTATGTTCAATGATATAAAGTCGCATTATATTTAACTTGTTTTTCTGGTATCTATAGGGAATCAGCAGTGCTTTGAGTTTTACAAAGAAGAGTAAGTTCACTTGAGACAGTTTGGGGTCCTGGGGCCCTCCGTATATTTTTAAATATCAAGCAAAGCAGTATAATGTTGTATCAGATGAAAAGAATATATCACGTGATGGGCGCACCGTGTTGGGACCTGGGCTCTCCCTTACCTATTATCTCTTGCTGAGAACAGTTGAGGCAGATAAAGTGTACAAACAATGGTTGTATGTAATATACGAAATATACCAAGAAGTATAGCAGTGTTGGGGTCATCAGAGGAGAATGAATAGACAAGGCCTGGGTTTCGGCATGGTGGAACCCATAACTCTATAAAAACTCAGTAACTCAGATATAGAGATAGATATAGCATTATTACATTTTTTAGTTTTCTAAGGGTACTCAAAGCATGTTTTATAATGCACAGTTCCCACATAGGCTTGTAGCAACTACTTAATAGATATTACAGCTTAGTTAGACTTCAGAGTGTTTTATATATTTATGCAACCTTACTGGTTACTGTGAAACTCTATCATGCATGACAAACTTTGGTGCAGGTAGTTTCCTATGAGTTAACTTCGAGTGACTATGATATGTTTAGTTAATATTGTTGATGTCTCCCTATTTAGCGGCACACACTGGTCTAGGAGCCCTCATCTAGATAAGCACATAGTTTTCTTTGGGACTAGCCCCACAGCGTATATATTTATGCAGAGGGACCACTAATAGCCCCGAGCCCTTACTTAGGCAGTACCTGTGAGCTGTATTGAGCTGTCCTACAGCTCTGTTAATAAGTATGACACCAACCTACTTTATGAATATATGGTATAATTAATTAAAAGCTTAGTTTCTCATTACTCATAGTAAATAACATTTACACAGGTTACTCTATATTCTAGTCAGGAGAACTAGATTCAGTGACCTACAGGTCGTACATATTAACTGTGCTATTTACTATCCTGAGTTATAGGTATATTATTTAGTTAAAATGACTTTTTGGTAGGTTGATTTGACCTCTATCACGCAGATCTGTGAGTCTCTTCCCCTTTACCCTTGTGTTCAGTTTCAAATAATGTTAAGTTGTTACATTAGTATTCTATGTTCCTCAAAGCAGTTAGACTATATTAGCTATAGCATAGCCCCCGCATAGGCTTGAAGCAATCACTTACGCAGACACTAAAACTTATATAGCCTTCTATGTGTTTCGTATTTCTATGTTTATTTTGGGGTTGTTTGCCTTGTTGGATATGAAAATTGATAGCTGGAGGCTATGCTATTCCCAGCCTACCCTCCGCCCCCCCCCCCCCCCCACAATTCTTATGCGGCTAGGGTTGAATCCTTTCCTCCGCATAACTTTTTGACAGAGTATAGTAGTCTCTGTCCAACCCGCAGAGTTATGCTCCAGTCTTTCCCTGCATTTCTGTAGCATGGCTCTCGGGGTTCCAATACAGGAAACTCAAGTTCATTTACGATTTCCTACTCCTCTGAAGTGTACCTATGATAATAGTTTTAGCAATATTTATGCTCCTTTAACTGCTCAGTGTTAATGGTTTATTTGGATTCAGATAATAATTGTGGATTGTTTTGCACGTCACCTGTAATAACTGTTGATCTGTAGAGTTACATTGGAGCCCTTTTTATAATTCACTGTTTTGGTATAGTGTGTTCATTCCATAATCTGTATTTATCCGACTTACACTGAAGCTGCAAATTTCACTATTATCTTCATTGACATGTCCTCAACCGCTTTATTCAATTTCTGGGCCCTCGATTGGTCCTGTTTGTCTGAGGACTAAGCAAACCTATAAGATTTAAAAACTGAGGTGCCCAAAATGCCATGTCATGTCAGTATAACGTATGTTGTGGAGTGTAACCTGTTGATGAGACTGTTGTATTTATGCTATTTTAACCTCAATAAAATAAAAATTTAAAAAAAAAAAAAAAAAAAGCAGGAATATTTTATGTTAGGATATTTTTATAAACGTGCTTAAAGTAGAACCGGTGTAAAAAGACTGAAATAGTTTTTCAAAATCTAGAAATATTTAATAATATAATCTGTAATAAAATGGTAATTTATATACAGTATATATATATATATATATATATATATATATATATAGACATCTATCTATAAGCCCTGATAATATAGAAGATATAATAATCTATATATGTCTAGCACTGCTTGTATATGTAGGTATATACATATATATATTTTCCAGTATGGGACTAAATAGAAATTACATTTATGAGTCTTCAAAGCAAACAGTAGCACCAGGGTAAAAAAATTACAAAGTCAATTATATTTAAAAATCCTAAAGAAGCTCAGACATTACACTTGACACTGTTTAGCTCCATAGTGCTCCTACTGATATTTGGAGTATATGCAGTTGCAAAGGCTTCTGCACCCTACTTACTTCTGGGACTTATAGTAACACTGTTATATATAGTTAGGTCAAAACTATTAGAATTAAATCATAAGGTGTATATGCATCTATTTTACATGGATAGCATTTTTTTTAGTCCATTTGAGGGTCCGTATACTGTAAAATGGCTTTTTCCTTAAAGGGACACTGCACTGTAAAATCGTTATCCATTTGCAAGATCACTATATGGCAGCACTATTTCCTGCCATGTTGTGCTCCAGATGCCTACCTAGGTATCTCTTTAACAAAGAATATCATGGGAACAATGCAAATTTGATAATAGAAGTAAATTGGAAACTTTTTTTAAATTGTATGCTCTGTCTGAATCACTAAATAACATTTTTGGGCTTCATATTACTATTAATGTTTTTGGAAAAAATTGGGGACTTATCAGCCTGGTGCTTAATACATTAATTTAAATGTGCAATTAAATGGGAATGTATGAAAATCCTTAGCTGATGATTTATAGACACAAGGAAATTAAATGCATTTTACTAAAATATAAAAAACTGGGAGCCATGTTGCACTTTAGAATTGGGGGGGGGGCGCATTTTGGGATTTTGCCCTGGGAGCCAAGTTCCCTAGAAACGGCCCTGATCTTGCTATAAATAGATATATCAGTCCAAAAATCATCACATATATAGAGAAATATTTATATACAATTTAATAGAACATATTCTGTTGCGCAAACATTTTCGCAATATGAAATAATCGCATTTTCATGTACACTTTTCAAGGAGAATACGTCATGGGCTTTGTGCAACATATTCGGGTTTTTTTGTTTTTATTTTTTCATTTATCTTCTCCATTGACTTTTATGGGGAATACGTGAACGCGCATGCGATTTTGCAGTTTGCATTACGTGGCTTAACGTGCGTGCCAAATAAGTTATTTCTCGACTTGTGATAGCTGCGCAACCCCAAATGCGAAAAAGCTATAACACGCGCTGAGTCTTCGCAAATGATTTGCCGCACGTCTTTTAATCTTGCCCAATATGATGTGTAATAGGGAGAGATTATATAACACAGTATGATGAACAGTAGAGAGAGAGTATATGATACCATATGAGGAGTAATAGAAAGAGATTATATGACTCAACATGAGGAGCAGTAGAGAGTGTATATGACACAATATGAAGGGCAATAGACAGAGTATATGACACAATATGAGGAGCAGTAGAGAGAGTATGACAAAATATGAGGAGCAGTAGACAGATTATATGACACAATATGGGGAGCAGTAGAGAGAGTATGACACAATATGAGGAGCAGTAGATAGAGTATATGACACAATATGAGGAGCAGTAGAGAGAATATGACAAAATATGAGGAGCAGTAGACAGATTATATGACACAATATGGGGAGCAGTAGAGAGAGTATGACACAATATGGGGAGCAGTAGAGAGAGTATGACACAATATGAGGAGCAGTAGACAGATTATATGACACAATATGAGGAGCAGTAGAGAGAGTATGACACAATATGGGGAGCAGTAGAGAGAGTATGACACAATATGAGGAGCAGTAGACAGATTATATGACACAATATGGGGAGCAGTAGAGAGAGTATGACACAATATGGGGAGCAGTAGAGAGAGTATAACACAATATGAGGAGCAGTAGACAGATTATATGACACAATATGAGGAGCAGTAGAGAGAGTATGACACAATATGGGGAGCAGTAGAGAGAGTATGACACAATATGAGGAGCAGTAGACAGATTATATGACACAATATGAGGAGCAGTAGAGAGAGTATGACACAATATGGGGAGCAGTAGAGAGAGTATGACACAATATGAGGATCAGTAGACAGATTATATGACACAATATGAGGAGCAGTAGAGAGAGTATGACACAATATGGGGAGCAGTAGAGAGAGTATGACACAATATGAGGAGCAGTAGACAGATTATATGACACAATATGGGGAGCAGTAGAGAGAGTATGACACAATATGAGGAGCAGTAGACAGATTATATGACACAATATGGGGAGCAGTAGAGAGAGTATGACAAAATATGAGGAGCAGTAGACAGATTATATGACACAATATGGGGAGTAGTAGAGAGAGTATGACACAATATGAGGATCAGTAGACAGATTATATGACACAATATGGGGAGCAGTAGAGAGAGTATGACACAATATGGGGAGCAGTAGACAGATTATATGACACAATATGGGGAGCAGTAGAGAGAGTATGACACAATATGAGGATCAGTAGACAGATTATATGACACAATATGAGGAGCAGTAGAGAGAGTATGACACAATATGGGGAGCAGTAGAGAGAGTATGACACAATATGAGGAGCAGTAGACAGATTATATGACACAATATGGGGAGCAGTAGAGAGAGTATGACACAATATGGGGAGCAGTAGAGAGAGTATGACACAATATGAGGAGCAGTAGACAGATTATATGACACAATATGAGGAGCAGTAGAGAGAGTATGACACAATATGGGGAGCAGTAGAGAGAGTATGACACAATATGGGGAGCAGTAGAGAGAGTATGACACAATATGAGGAGCAGTAGACAGATTATATGACACAATATGAGGAGCAGTAGAGAGAGTATGACAAAATATGAGGAGCAGTAGACAGATTATATGACACAATATGGGGAGCAGTAGAGAGAGTATGACACAATATGGGGAGCAGAAGAGAGAGTATGACACAATATGAGGAGCAGTAGACAGATTATATGACACAATATGAGGAGCAGTAGACAGATTATATGACACAATATGAGGAGCAGTAGACAGATTATATGACACAATATGGGGAGCAGTAGAGAGAGTATGACACAATATGGGGAGCAGAAGAGAGAGTATGACACAATATGAGGAGCAGTAGACAGATTATATGACACAATATGAGGAGCAGTAGAGAGAGTATGACAAAATATGAGGAGCAGTAGACAGATTATATGACACAATATGGGGAGCAGTAGAGAGAGTATGACACAATATGAGGAGCAGTAGAGAGAGTATGACACAATATGAGGAGCAGTAGACAGATTATATGACACAATATGGGGAGCAGTAGAGAGAGTATGACACAATATGAGGAGCAGTAGAGAGAGTATGACACAATATGAGGAGCAGTAGACAGATTATATGACACAATATGAGGAGCAAATATGTAATAGATGAAGCAGCACCAGATTCATGCAAATAAAACTGCTTTATTGACAGCTGTACAAACTTCCAATGGTAAGCAGGTAGCAATAGTGTGACAAACTGTGTCTAGGCAAACACACATAGAAGACAAACTGCTGACATTTTTCGGCCCTTCTGGCCGTAATCTTAGCTGTATTGTCTCTCCCCAATTCCCCTCTTATACATCTGTGCTCGTTCTGATTGGTTAAAAACATAATCTATTGTGTCTGTCTATTTAGGCACTTTAATAACCGTTTAACAAACCTGTCAGCTTAGACAATGATAAAATCTGTTGAACTCCAGTCTTTCATTATTCATCAATACTAATCCTTTCCTTTCAATATCCCCCTTTGCGTTGTCATATGGATTAACAAAGAGAATCCTAAACTATGCTATGATAGATTATGTGAAAGGGACATTGCAAATACCTGTTATTTTCAAATTAACTGGAGAATAGTTTATGTTATTACAAAGATCAAAAATGAAAATAAAGGATGAAAGTTGAAAAATATTGATAGTGAGAGTTGGCATTTCTTTACCATGTAAATGTGTGAGACAAGAGAGATGAGAAATAAGAGATAAGAGAGAGGTGTCCCGAGTACACAGGAACCAATCTTATTTAATCCCAAAAATGTATCAAATCAAATTCTGAATTGAATCCTGTGGGAACTCTGGTTCCTAGCCTGTGTATCCAGAACACCTCCCTCTTAGCTTGTAGGTTCTCTCTACCCCCCCTCTCTTTTTACATTTCACTTGCTCAATAACAGTCCAACTCAGTGAACTTATATTTTTATTGTATTTGATTTTGAAATGTTGTACTAGGGGAGTCATGAGTTTAGCTGCTTTAATGTTAGTGATGTGCTCCCGAATCCTCTCTCTTGCTTCCCTAGTAGTGAGACCTGTATATTGTAGTCCACAAGATTCGCAAGTCAACAAATAGACCACATAAGTGGATATACAATTCAGACATGAATAATGTCTAAAATGTTCTCCTGTGACTGTGCTGGCAAAACCCAATTGTAAACAACCACATGCTATACACGGACCATAATTACATTTGTAGACTCCATTGAATCTTAACCAAGATGAATTTTCATTTTTGATCTTTGTAATAACATAAACTATTCTCCAGTTAATTTGAAAATAACAGGTATTTGCAATGTCCCTTTCACATAATCTATCATAGCATAGTTTAGGATTCTCTTTGTTAATCCATATGACAACGCAAAGGGGGATATTGAAAGGAAAGGATTAGTATTGATGAATAACGAAAGACTGAAGTTCAACAGATTTTATCATTGTCTAAGCTGACAGGTTTGTTAAACGGTTATTAAAGTGCCTAAATAGACAGACACACTAGATTATGTTTTTAACCAATCAGAACGAGCACAGATGAATAAGAGGGGAATTGGGGAGAGACAATACAGCTAAGATTACGGCCAGAAGGGCCGAAACGTGTCAGCAGTTTGTCTTCTATGTGTGTTTGCCTAGACACAGTTTGTCACACTATTGCTACCTGCTTACCATTGGAAGTTTGTACAGCTGTCAATAAAGCAGTTTTATTTGCATGAATCTGGTGCTGCTTCATCTATTACATATTTACTTGTTTGGAGACCTAGCAAGCACAGTGGATTGTGGAGCAAAGTTTAGCCTGAATCACTCACCCGCACTGTTACATCAGCCGCAGAGAGTCTCGACATACAGCAAAGGGATAGCCGGAGGCGGAGCACCGGGTGACTTCAGACGCCGTACAGCCGCATGTGGAGAGAGCCCAGGAGGGGAGCGGATACCGAACGGAGGCTAGAGGAGCCCATTGTGGGGATTCCCAGTGTGCAAAGCCAGAAGCCACCGTTGAAGAGTTCTCCCTGTGGACGGGCCCACACAGGATCAGAGGCGTGAGCTAAAGAACCCGGACAGTCCTCAGAAGCTGGGGTGAGTTAACGGGGTAATACCCTGCTTGTATGGTATATACACTCAGCCAAGAACACACGAAATTACCCCGCTATAGGGCTGCAAACAGGTGCTCACACATCAAGTGACTTTACAATATGAGGAGCAGTAGACATAGAGTATATGACACAATATGAGGAGCGGTAGTGAAAGATTACATGACACAATATGAGGAGCAGTAGACAGAGTATATGACACAATATGAGGAGCAGTAGTGAGAGATTACATGACACAATATTAGGAGCAGTAGACATAGAGTATATGACACAATATTAGGAGCAATAGACATAGAGTATATAACACAATATGAGGAGCAGTAGAGAGAGAGAATATGACACAATATGAGGAGTAACAAGAGCGAGTTTTTAACACAAATTAAGGAGTTACAGGGAGACAGTTGTCTGTCCCTCCTGGTCACTGTGTTACTGTATCTGGAAGGGTTGTCGAAGATACATTTCCATGGATGATTTATGCTAACGTGACGTCTACTGGAATTATCAGCACATCGAAACCTCACAACCACATGTTCCCTGGATATTTATTATTTATTACTTTCCATTTGACATTTACACAGGTGAGAAGATTATGTCTGACATATAATTCATCTGAGGCCTGAAGATCTTGTTACTATGTAGTCTATGTGACATGTTAAATCTCATCTGTGACATGATACTGTCCTATCTGTGTGACACATTAATTTATTATCTGTGACATGTTACTGTCTTATCTGTGTGACACATTAATATATTATCTGTGACATGTTACTGTCTTATCTGTGTGACACATTAATATATTATCTGTGTGACATGTTACTGTCTTATCTGTGTGACACATTAATATCCTATTTGTGTGACACATTAATTTATTATCTGTGACATGTTACTGTCTTATCTGTGTGACACATTAATATATTATCTGTGACATGTTACTGTCCTATCTGTGTGACACATTAATATCCTATTTGTGTGACACTTTAATATCCTATCAGTGTGACATGTTACTATCCTATCTGTGTGATACATTAATATCTTATCTGTGACATAATACTGTCCTATCTATATGACATGTTAAGTAAAGAAAGTCCAATGACGTCAGGTAGAAGGTAAAACTTGACTTGTATTCAGTATTCATTAAAACAATGATAACACCAAAAATAGAGCAGTCACTAGAGCCAGCAAGTCCTGGAAGCGGACCAACAGCCTACGCGTTTCTTGCCACAATTGGCACTTTGTCAGGGCTATCTCACCTGTGTATTCATTAGGAATTTATACACCTTAATCATTACATCATCATAATGCAATCCGTGAACGCTGCACATTAACTCTTCATACTACTTAATCTAAATCACCCAATATCCATAGGTACTATATTCTTGTAAACTTAGTCACATTTGTAACATTATATAACAATTACCACATATTAATAATATAGCTACATACGTAAAGTAGACTTCGGGTGAGTATTGTACCAAGTATAAAACAGAAGAATGTTTAGTTCTTACAAAGAAATAATATTAAAAGGTGATTCAAAATTAATATTGAAAATAACTTTAAAATCAGAAAAGAGGATAACGATCCTACTAATTTAACCCTGTTATAGACTATTCTCCTATTAATTTTAACTATATAGTTACTGAAATACAGATTTTGACCCCCTATTGCTTCTTAGCTACATATTTCTTATTGGCTATCTGTATGACATGTTACTGTCCTATCTGTGACACATTCAATTTTATCTGTGACACGTTAATATCTTATCTGTGTGACACATTGATATCTTATCAGTGTGACATGTTACTGTCCTATCTGTGTGACACATTAATATATTATCTGTGACTTGTTACTGTCCTATTTGTGTGACATATTAATATCTTATCTGTGTGACGTTACTCTCCTATTTGTGTGACACATTAATATCTTATCTATAACATGTTACTGTCCTATCGGTGTGACACATTATTAGCTTATCTGTGCCACGTTAATATCTTATCTGTGTGACACATTAATATCTTATCTATGTGACATGTTACTGTCCTATTTGTGTGACATATTAATATCTTATCTGTGTGACGTTACTCTCCTATTTGTGTGGCACATAAATATCTTATCTATAACATGTTACTGTCCTATCTGTGTGACACATTAATAGCTTATCTGTGCCACATTAATATCTTATCTGTGTGACACATTAATATCTTATCTGTGTGACATGTTACTGTCCTATTTGTGTGACATATTAATAACTTATCTGTGACATGTTACTGTCCTATTTGTGTGATATGTTACTGTCCTATTTGTGTGACATATTAATATCTTATCTGTGACATGTTACTGTCCTATCTGTGTGACATGTTACTGTCCTATCTGTGTGACACATTAATATATTGTCTGTTACATGTTACTGTCCTATCTGTGTGACACATTAATAGCTTATCTGTGCCACGTTAATATCTTATCTGTGTGACACATTAATAGCTTATCTGTGACAGGTTACTGTCCTATCTGTGGGACACATTAATATATTATCTGTGACATGTTACTGTCTTATCTGTGTGACACATTAATATATTATCTGTGTGACATGTTACTGTCCTATCTGTGTGACACATTAATATCTTATCTGTGTGACATGTTACTTTCCTATTTGTGTGACACATTAATATCTTATCTGTGACATGTTACTGTATTATCTGTGTGACGTATTAATATCTTATCTGTTACATGTTACTGTCCTATCTGTTTGACACATTAATATATTATCTGTTACATGTTACTGTCCTATCTGTGTGACACATTAATATATTATCTGTGACATGTTACTGTCCTATCTGTGTGACACATTAATATATTATCTGTGACATGTTACTGTCTTATCTGTGTGACACATTAATATATTATCTGTGACATGTTACTGTCCTAACCGTGTGACACATTAATATATTATCTGTGACATGTTACTGTCCTATCTGTGTGACACATTAATATATTATCTGTTACATGTTACTGTCCTATCTGTGTGACACATTAATATATTATCTGTTGCATGTTACTGTCCTATCTGTGTGACACATTAATATATTATCTGTTACATGTTACTGTCCTATCTGTGTGACACATTAATATCTTATCTGTTACATGTTACTGTCCTATCTGTGTGACACATTAATATATTATCTGTTACATGTTACTGTCCTATTTGTGTGACACATTAATATATTATCTGTGACATGTTACTGTCCTATCTGTGTGACACATTAATATCTTATCTGTGTGACATGTTACTGTCCTATCTGTGTGACGTATTAATATCTTATCTGTGTGACATGTTACTGTCCTATTTGTGTGACACATTAATATCTTATCTGTGTGACATGTTACTTTCCTATTTGTCTGTTCTGTATGTGTGTGACACATTACTCTCTGGTCTGTATGTGTGTGACACTTTACTGTCTGGTCTGTATGTGTGTGACACATTACTCTCTGGTCTGTATGTGTGTGACACTTTACTGTCTGGTCAGTATTTTTGTGACCAGTTACTGTCTGGTCTGTATGTGTGTGACTAGTTACTGTCTGGTCTGTATGTGTGTGACCAGTTACTGACTGATCTGTATGTGGGTGACCAGTTACTGACTGATCTGTATGTGTGTGACCAGTTACTGACTGGTCTGTATGTGTGTGACTAGTTACTGTCTGGTCTGTATGTGTGTGACCAGTTACTGACTGGTCTGTATGTGTGTGACTAGTTACTGTCTGGTCTGTATGTGTGTGACCAGTTAGTGACTGGTCTGTATGTGTGTGACCAGTTAGTGACTGGTCTGTATGTGTGTGACTAGTTACTGTCTGGTTTGTATGTGTGTGACTAGTTACTGATTGGTCTGTATGTGTGTGACTAGTTACTGTCGGGTCTGTATGTGTGTGACTAGTTACTGACTGATCTGTATGTATGTAACTAGTTACTAACTGGTCTGTATGTGTGTGATTAGTTACTAACTGGTCTGTATGTGTGTAACTAGTTACTGTCTGGTCTGTATGTGTGTGACTAGTTACTGTCTGGTCTGTATGTGTGTGATTAGTTACTAACTGGTCTGTATGTGTGTAACTAGTTACTGTCTGGTCTGTATGTGTGTAACTAGTTACTGTCTGGTCTGTATGTGTGTGATTAGTTACTAACTGGTCTGTATGTGTGTAACTAGTTACTGTCTGGTCTGTATGTGTGTGACTAGTTACTGACTGATCTGTATGTGTGTGACCAGTTTCTGTCTGGTCTGTATGTGTGTGACTAATTATTGTCTGGTCTGTATGTGTGTGTGACCAGTTACTGACTGATCTGTATGTGTGTGACCAGTTACTGACTGATCTGTATGTGTGTGACCAGTTACTGACTGGTCTGTATGTGTGTGATCAGTTACTGACTGATCTGTATGTGTGTGACTACTTACTGTCTTGTCTGTATATGTGTGATCAGTTACTGACTGGTCTGTAGGTGTGTGACTAGTTACTGTCTGGTCTGTATGTGTGTGATCAGTTACTGTCTTGTCTGTATATGTGTGATCAGTTACAGTCTGGTCTGTATGTGTGTGACTAGTTACTGTCTGGTCTGTATGTGTGTGACCAGTTACTGACTGGTCTGTATGTGTGTAGCCAGTTACAGTCTGGTCTGTATGTGTGTAACTAGTTACTGTGTGGTCTGTATGTGTGTGACCAGTTACTGTCTTGCGACATACTCAGATTAGGTCCATGTAATTGTTAGAGTATTTTATTTGTTACTGTTTATCTTCTGTGACTAATTACTATCTTGAGAAAAACCTTTTCATTCTGTCCTGTTACTGTCCTATCTGTGTGACACATTAATATATTATCTGTTACATGTTACTGTCCTATTTGTGTGACACATTAATATATTATCTGTGACATGTTACTGTCCTATCTGTGTGACACATTAATATCTTATCTGTGTGACATGTTACTGTCCTATCTGTGTGACGTATTAATATCTTATCTGTGTGACATGTTACTGTCCTATTTGTGTGACACATTAATATCTTATCTGTGTGACATGTTACTTTCCTATTTGTGTGACACATTAATATCTTATCTGTTACATGTTACTGTCCTATTTGTGTGACACATTAATATATTATCTGTGACATGTTACTGTCCTATTTGTGTGACACATTAATATCTTATCTGTGACATGTTACTGTATTATCTGTGTGACGTATTAATATCTTATCTGTGTGACATGTTACTGTCCTATTTGTGTGACACATTAATATCTTATCTGTGTGACATGTTACTTTCCTATTTGTGTGACACATTAATATCTTATCTGTTACATGTTACTGTCCTATCTGTGTGACATATTAATATCTTATCTGTTACATGTTACTGTCCTATCTGTGTGACATATTAATATATTATCTGTGACATGTTACTGTCCTATCTGTGTGACAAATTAATATATTGTCTGTGACATGTTACTGTTCTATCTGTGTGACACATTAATATCTTATCTGTGTCATGTTACTGTCCTATCTGTGTGACACAATAATATCGTATCTCTGACATGTCACTATCCTATCTGTGTGACACATTAATATCTTATCTGTGATACATACAGTCTGTATGTGGTGTGACACTTTACTGTCTGTTCTGTATGTGTGTGACACATTACTCTCTGGTCTGTATGTGTGTGACACTTTACTGTCTGGTCTGTATGTGTGTGACACATTACTCTCTGGTCTGTATGTGTGTGACACTTTACTGTCTGGTCTGTATTTTTGTGACCAGTTACTGTCTGGTCTGTATGTGTGTGACTAGTTACTGTCTGGTCTGTATGTGTGTGACCAGTTACTGACTGATCTGTATGTGGGTGACCAGTTACTGACTGATCTGTATGTGTGTGACCAGTTACTGACTGGTCTGTATGTGTGTGACTAGTTACTGTCTGGTCTGTATGTGTGTGACCAGTTACTGACTGGTCTGTATGTGTGTGACTAGTTACTGTCTGGTCTGTATGTGTGTGACCAGTTAGTGACTGGTCTGTATGTGTGTGACCAGTTAGTGACTGGTCTGTATGTGTGTGACTAGTTACTGTCTGGTTTGTATGTGTGTGACTAGTTACTGATTGGTCTGTATGTGTGTGACTAGTTACTGCCGGGTCTGTATGTGTGTGACTAGTTACTGACTGATCTGTATGTATGTGACTAGTTACTAACTGGTCTGTATGTGTGTGATTAGTTACTAACTGGTCTGTATGTGTGTAACTAGTTACTGTCTGGTCTGTATGTGAGTAACTAGTTACTGTCTGGTCTGTATGTGTGTGACTAGTTACTGACTGATCTGTATGTGTGTGACCAGTTTCTGTCTGGTCTGTATGTGTGTGACTAATTATTTTCTGGTCTGTATGTGTGTGTGACCAGTTACTGACTGATCTGTATGTGTGTGACCAGTTACTGACTGATCTGTATGTGTGTGACCAGTTACTGACTGGTCTGTATGTGTGTGATCAGTTACTGACTGATCTGTATGTGTGTGACTACTTACTGCCTTGTCTGTATATGTGTGATCAGTTACTGACTGGTCTGTAGGTGTGTGACTAGTTACTGTCTGGTCTGTATGTGTGTGATCAGTTACTGTCTTGTCTGTATATGTGTGATCAGTTACTGACTGGTCTGTATGTGTGTGACTAGTTACTGTCTGGTCTGTATGTGTGTGACCAGTTACTGACTGGTCTGTATGTGTGTAGCCAGTTACTGTCTGGTCTGTATGTGTGTAACTAGTTACTGTGTGGTCTGTATGTGTGTGACCAGTTACTGACTGGTCTGTATGTGTGTAGCTAGTTACTGTCTGGTCTGTATGTGTGTGACTAGTTACTGTCTGGTCTGTATGTGTGTGACCAGTTACTGACTGGTCTGTATGTGTGTAGCCAGTTACTGTCTGGTCTGTATGTGTGTGACTAGTTACTGTGTGGTCTGTATGTGTGTAACTAGTTACTGTCTGGTCTGTATGTGTGTAACTAGTTACTGTCTGGTCTGTATGTGTGTGACTAGTTACTGTCTGGTCTGTATGTGTGTGATCAGTTACTGACTGATCTGTATGTGTGTGACTACTTACTGCCTTGTCTGTATATGTGTGATCAGTTACTGACTGGTCTGTAGGTGTGTGACTAGTTACTGTCTGGTCTGTATGTGTGTGATCAGTTACTGTCTTGTCTGTATATGTGTGATCAGTTACTGACTGGTCTGTATGTGTGTAACTAGTTACTGTCTGGTCTGTATGTGTGTGACCAGTTACTGTCTGGTCTGTATGTGTGTAACTAGTTACTGTCTGGTCTGTATGAGTGTGACTAGTTACTGTCTGGTCTGTATGTGTGTGATCAGTTACTGTCTTGTCTGTATATGTGTGATCAGTTACTGACTGGTCTGTATGTGTGTGACTAGTTACTGTCTGGTCTGTATGTGTGTGACCAGTTACTGTCTGGTCTGTATGTGTGTGACTAGTTACTGTCTGGTCTGTATGTGTGTGACTAGTTACTGTGTGGTCTGTATGTGTGTAACTAGTTACTGTCTGGTCTGTATGTGTGTAACTAGTTACTGTCTGGTCTGTATGTGTGTGACCAGTTACTGACTGGTCTGTATGTGTGTAGCCAGTTACTGTCTGGTCTGTATGTGTGTAACTAGTTACTGACTGGTCTGTATGTGTGTAGCCAGTTACTGACTGGTCTGTATGTGTGTAGCTAGTTACTGTCTGGTCTGTATGTGTGTGACTAGTTACTGTCTGGTCTGTATGTGTGTGACCAGTTACTGACTGATCTGTATGTGTGTGACCAGTTACTGACTGGTCTGTATGTGTGTAGCTAGTTACTGTCTGGTCTGTATGTGTGTAACTAGTTACTGTGTGGTCTGTATGTGTGTGACTAGTTACTGTGTGGTCTGTATGTGTGTGACTAGTTACTGACTGGTCTGTATGTGTGTGACTAGTTACTGCCTGGTCTGTATGTGTGTAGCTAGTTACTGTCTGGTCTGTATGTGTGTGACTAGTTACTGTCTGGTCTGTATGTGTGTGACCAGTTACTGACTGGTCTGTATGTGTGTAGCTAGTTACTGTCTGGTCTGTATGTGTGTGACTAGTTACTGTCTGGTCTGTATGTGTGTGACTAGTTACTGACTGGTCTGTATGTGTGTAGCCAGTTACTGTCTGGTCTGTATGTGTGTAACTAGTTACTGTGTGGTCTGTATGTGTGTGACTAGTTACTGTCTGGTCTGTATGTGTGACTAGTTACTGTCTGGTCTGTATGTGTGACTAGTTACTGTCTGGTCTGTATGTGTGTGACTAGTTACTGACTGGTCTGTATGTGTGTAGCCAGTTACTGACTGGTCTGTATGTGTGTAACTAGTTACTGTGTGGTCTGTATGTGTGTGACTAGTTACTGTCTGGTCTGTATGTGTGACTAGTTACTGTCTGGTCTGTATGTGTGTGACCAGTTACTGTCTGGTCTGTATGTGTGTAGCTAGTTACTGTCTGGTCTGTATGTGTGTGATCAGTTACTGTCTGGTCTGTATGTGTGACTAGTTACTGTCTGGTCTGTATGTGTGTGACCAGTTACTGTCTGGTCTGTATGTGTGTAGCTAGTTACTGTCTGGTCTGTATGTGTGTAGCTAGTTACTGTCTGGTCTGTATGTGTGTAGCCAGTTACTTTCTGGTCTGTATGTGTGTGACCAGTTACTGTCATGCGACATACTCAGATTAGGTCCATGTAATTGTTAGAGTATTTTATTTGTTACTGTTTATCTTCTGTGACTAATTACTATCTTGAGAAAAACCTTTTCATTCTGTGTAAAAAAAAATTGACTCCTTTTGTGGATATTTTTGTGGTTTAACTTTAGTGAGCATAACTATAGACTGTTCCATCTCTGCAGAAAACAACCTTGTTGTGGAACCCAAGAAAAACTCAACTGAGCTACTGAAATAAAATTCCGATGATTCAGTATTCAATGGCGAGTGGGAGATCACAAACATCCCCAATAGTGTTGATCTGCTTTGAATAACATCCCCTTAACCCAAGCCCCGCCTCTAATGTATCAAATGATGTGTTGATCTGCTTTGAATAACATCCCCTTAACCCAAGCCCCGCCTCTAATGTATCAAATGATGTTTGGTGCATTTCTTGAAAAATCTGTTCTCTTTTCCTCTGATAGTTCAATCCTTTTTTTGGTATTATTTTCTTGTCCAAGCTAAATCTTATTGTTACTCTTATCTTGTGTGTCAGTAAACTATACTGTTGTGCACTCCATTAAAGGGACATAATACTCATATGCTAAAACACTTGAGAAGGATGCAGCATAACTGTAAAAAGTTGAGAAGAAAATATCACCTGAGCATCTCTATGTAAAAAAGGGAGATATTTGAACTCGAAATCCGTGCACGGCTGAAAAATTTGTTTTGGTTAGTTTTGGACCGATTCTGATTTTTTCGAATTACGTTTTCGGATCGATTCGAATTTGGATACATTCAAATGAATTCGTTTCGGATTCATTCGGATTAGAATACATTTGGATTTATTCGGTTTGGATTCAATTTGTAAATTCTGAAGTTTGGTATGTGTTAGGTGTGATGTGCTGTGTATTAGACTAGTATTATGTACTGTATATTAGGTGTAACCCATCTGAATCAACATAAGTACCAAACTCACAGGTACCAGCTACATAATATGCACAGAGCTAGCAGAGGTATATAACCTAATATACAGTACATAATACTAGTGTAATACATAGCACATCCCACCTAAGTACCAATCTCACAGGGACCAGGGATCCGAAGATCCAAATTTGACAAACTCGTCCAAATTTCGATTCGAAACGAAACGCACATGTCTACTCAAAATTTCTTCAACTCAAAAGACTAAGTGCTCTGGTAACAATTATACTTTAGCTGCTATCCAGCAACAAGTTTGAAAAAAGAAAAAAAAATACAATAGCCAATCAAAGCTGAGGTAATGCTTTGACTTTGCTGTGATATCATGAGATTTCAGTGAAATCTCATGAGATTTCATAGAGCTTAGTTAAATTGAATAGGAAAATAACATGACTGTGCCTGCACATAACAGATACACACTTCCTAGCTTGTCCTGGGACAAGTATCCTGACTGGTTGCTTAAAGTCTCTTACAATGGGGTGTGAATACTTAGGAAATTTGAGGTAAAATATCTTAATTTTTTACATAGAGATGTTCAGGTGATATTTTCTAGTCGGCTTTTTACAGCTATGCTGCATCACTTTCAAGTGCTTCAACATTTGGGTATCATGTCCCTTTAACCCTATTTTTTTGCATGGTGCAAATTATTGTTCATTGTCCTAAAAGTTTGTATCTTATAAAATATAACCCTATTCTATTACCTCTGCTGTAATGTTCCTCAGCCTGCTTCCATGTTTGCTTACTGTCTACTGGTGCCACCCATAGTGTCCCCCTTTACTGCACCGCTGTGACTCCCCCCCCCCTACCCTGACCCAGTGGCAACTGCTCCTCTAAACTGATTTGCTGTGTTCAGTTGACCTTTAGACGCCGGCCAGGTCTTTATGTGCTCAATCTGATTGTACCCACTTGTGCAATCTTGACCCTGGATATTCTGAGTCACTTCATCCCTGACTACCAACAAGAGAAGATCACCTTCAAGGTTACAGTGCTGCTTGAATTATCTGTCCTAAGTCTTGTCCTCAGTGACATCTTGCCGACGTCCTCTCAACACCCCCCAGTGATAAGAAAAGAGAACACAAACTCATACACAGATAGAAACAACACGTGTAACCCTCTATGGTCTATAATGTCTGCTTATAAAATAATAAAAGAACCTACTCCTCTTAATATTAACTGGTTAGTCCTCAGTTCCTAGGCTGCTCCCTACCAGTTATGTTACCCCTACATTTCCCTTTAGTTGCAACATATTTATTTTAATGCCAACAAACTTGAGGTCCAGGAAAAGGACATGAAACCACAATTGTTTTTTCCTTTGATTATTTAGATTGAGTATACAATTTTAAACAACTTTCCGATTTAATTCTATTATTAAATTTGCTTCATTATTTTGGTATCCTTTGTGGAAGGAGCAGCTATGCACTGCAGGAAGCTAGCTGAACACATGGCAAGATGCATTTACATATTGCATGTCGTGCAGCTACCAATCAACAGCTAACTCCCAGTAGTGCCATTACTGCTCCTAGGCCTACGTAGGTATATGCTTTTCAACAAAGGATATCAAGAGAACAAAAGAAATCAGATAATAGTAAATTGTAAAGTGTTTTTTTCTCTGAATCATGAAAAAAATTGGTTTTCTTGTCCCTTTATTTCTTTCTTTTTGTTTTTGAGTTGCATCTAATAGACTATTATAAAAGGGTTTTGTTCCTGTGCTAAAAAAACAGCATTATTAATTTTCTTACCTGAGTCATTATGGCTACTGTGCACTATGTGCCTTCAGAAGCACCAAGCACAGCACCTGCGTGTAAAGGGCAAGTAAGAGGAGAATTACTATCCCTGGGCACTGGATTGCCTGACAGCCAGATAGAAAAGGAGCCGTAGCTTTTAGCTTGTTCATTGCCTCCAATATTAAAGGGACATTTGACTGCTGTGCACAACTACAAAAGAACAGTAGCTACTCACTATGTAATTGCACTTCACAGGGCCACCACTAGAAATTTTGGGGCCCCTGACTTAGCCATTGATCAGGGCCCTCCCACCCTCCCCCCCTCCTTTGACATGTGCAATTTTTGACCAAGTGACTAAAACGTATATGCACTTTATTATTAAGTGTCTATTTAAACTTGGAAATGTTGTAAAGGTAGTAACATACAAACACACAGACGCACAATGTTGTATGTGCACTAATAAATTATCTATATATTTCTTGTACGCCCATGTACCATTTTAGGAATTAATAAAACAAAGATTAAAAAAAGAAAGTTAATTTGACACATTAAATTTACTTGGTCTAATTTTATTAATTAGTAACCATGGAGAATGCCTAATAAGAGGTAGAGATAAGAAGGATGACAATACAAGATGGTTTCTCAGGGGCGGGACATATTGGCACACAGGAGTGGCAGAAGAGGCAGAGCCCTGGCTGGTACACGTAGCTCTGGTAGATATGAGAGAGGGGATCTGATGTAAACAATTTAGCTTCAGTTGTTCTTTCAGCTAAAGAACTCCTCCTCCTCCCTTAGTTCTTCCTCTCGCCGTCTCTGTACTTCTAGGTCTTTATTAATCCAATACTCCAAAAGCTTCCATTTTACTTCTTGTGTGCTGTCTGTCTGCACTGCTTTCTCTTTGGTTTCAATTTCAGCTATTGAAATAAAAAAGAATTACAAATTAGGAAATGTTACTCTTATAACATTATGTATCTTATGGAGGACTATAAATAGCAATTGAAATCACATCACACATTCATGTTCTATAAATGATCATTTACAGCTGTATGTCCCTTGTATCCCCTCATGGGATACTGATATGTTTGATATTAACCAGTATTAAAGCACATTTATTCTGGCTTGTATTTTATTCTGTGATACAGCTAGCAATATAACATCTATATCTGTGAGTTCTACCAGACCAGTACAATTCACTTGTGAAAGCTTAACTGTTATTGTTGCTATATAAATATAAAACGTGTTACCTACTTTTGTATTAATATAGTATAACACTAATGAGAATGAATTGCCTACCTAGGTTTATATAATTTATTCTCCATTGTGTGTATAGTGAGACTTTTTATTTACTATTAATTAATAGAGGGGATCCCAAGTGATTCATTAAGTATTGTGAGGATTATTCCTATTAACTAAAATTTGTTCTAGATAATTGATTTTATCAAAGGGACACTGTCAAAATTTAAACTTTCACAAGTCACCCTATTTAATGGTACTTTTAATGTTTGTTGCACATTTACATATTTATAACTTGCCCCAAGTCCCAAAATAATCCCTATATATTACATTCAACAAAAGCAACCTTCAGTCTAACGTCTATCCTGCCCTCTCTCTTTCTTTTACCCTCCTACTGTTTTTTCTTACCAATTTACTTATTTATTTTACCCCCTTTACACAGTTTCCTATTTCCTACTATTCTATTTCCTGTTCTTTCCCAGGTGCTTTATTTTTATTTTTGCTTTCAATTATGTTTGTTTTCTGTGGTCTTTTCTCACCTTCCCCTGATCTTTCATCCTTCTTCTGCACCTTCACCTCCTCCTCGTCTTCCTCCTTCTGTTCCACCTCCCTTTTCTCCTTCTTTTCTTTCTTTATTTTCTTTTTTAACCTCTTCTCCTTTTTCAGAGAAGCTACAAAATAAAAATAAAACTAAATTACATATTCTTGTATAATACACCATGCACATTATATACATATACAGTCTCACAATATATTGGTAGAACGTATTATCATTTTATAGAAGTCCTGTTTCACACTAACTTAAATGTTCTTACTGTGACACCACAATATAGATCATTAGATTCTCTACAGTAACTTTATATGTAAATATATTTCCTCTCTAACGCTAGGATTGCTCAGTACATTTCCTGTCTGTACCTCTTCCTATTGCTCTCACTCTATCTCATTGCACTACACTATTCCTATTTATACCTCCTCCTATTGTCCTATAACGCTTCTAATTCCTCCTTATATTCTAAATAACTTCTCTTACAGCTTCATTCATTTTTACCATTTGTAACTGCTTGTAATACCCAATTCAACTCTAACATTTCTCTTATTGCCTCCTATTGCCCCATATTGCATCCCTGTAATTAGCCTATGGTGCTAGCCCCTAGTCTTGTGCCATACAGTCTCCCCCTATAAACTTCCATATTTCATCCTTACTAATTAGTTACATTTTTCTCATATAAACAGCATGTAAGTTCTGTTACCTTTCCTGATGATGGGGCTGATGTTTGGTTGCTCCTCATCAGGAAGTTTTGATTTTCTAAAAACATAAAAAACAATATTAAAATGATATTTTTGTCAGAACATACTTAGTCATTAACCAGTTGAGTATATAGCACAACCACATGACCAGCAGATGTCAGCGCCTCAGTTTCATACCAATGTAAGGCAATAGTGAGGTGGGCATGATTACAGCTCGGCTGAACCTGCCTTGTCATGATCTGTGATCAGTATTACACAGTGAAAAGCTTGTTCTACCCAGAATCTGTAGCGCAGATGAGTTATTTTATACCCACCAAATGGTCTAGGAAAGGCCTGTTATGTAAATTAGCTTCTATATGAATCAAAGAATTACATTTATTATCACAAATTAGTAAAATATTTTACCTTTTTACATCATTTGTGATTATAAAAGCAGCAATTCTATAAATATAAACATAAGAAAAAAGAATGTGAAACAACTACCAGGGAAGGATGCTAAAACGTCTTAGTGTGTGTTATATTTATGCCCAGCCGCCTCTCTGATGGTGCTCACTTGTTTTGCAAAAAAACTAAAGTTGAATAAATAAAAATGTAAAAGTAGAAAATATATTTCTATATATTTAAGATTAGTTTGTGTGTGTATATAGACAAACAACATACATAAGTGTAGTTGCACCCAGCAGTGTAATGTCCCTTTAATATGTCACAGCATTTCTGTTGTCTTGTGACTTTAGTGGGCTGCACAGATGTACTATATATACTAATACGGCTAAATAGTATAGATGAGTTTATTATGGGAGGCAGCTCCCTGTAACTTACCGGATGCTCTTTCTAAGCGCCCATCCTCCAATTATAATAATTATGAGGGCAAAGACTCCCACACCAGCAGATACGTATACTGTAAAGAAACAGCAGGTAAAACATAATTATTAATAGACTTTACCAGTATTGAGATCATTATTAAGTACAATTAAATAAATGCGGCACATTATATCTTCTACCTTTAGCAGGCCATGTGGTTAACAAGTGTTGTGTGTTAAATGACACCTATGTATCAAGCTGTTTGTGAGGTGATGACATCATATGAATTAGAATCTGTAAATGACTGCAGTGACAGACAGGAGTAATAGTTAAAGGGTCACTGAAGTATTATCTACCAGATAGTATATTAATATATAACTGTAGTATAATTTACAGGGCACACGACTAGATGTGTATGAGAGTTTTTCTACAATTTTATTTTAAAGTTTTTTTATTCACTTACCTGAATAATTCAGTCCAGCCAGAAATCCTGTAAAAAATGACAATAAAAGTTAGAAGTATATAAAATAAATGCTTGTTATTCAGATTTTTTTTTTATAATTATTACCAAACTCTCTAAACCTAACACAATTAATAAATAATGCATTTAAACTGTACAGCCCTGTAAACACAGAAGAAATCATTAGGCTGACTAATATTATATCCTTACCATTTGCTAATGCAGTCTTGAATGCCTCGCTGTTCATTGGTCCCAGGGTCATCCCTATGTACAAAGACAAAATAAAAAAAATATTTTTGCTGTAGTTCTAACATCACACTATTAATGTCCTACATAACTATATAAGTAAATAGTGCACATGCGCAAGGGTCTTTGTAAAATGCCTTATCAGTTGGTACACAAGTAGATAATGCTGTTAGAGGTAATTCTACAGGATGTAGCCAAGTTATGTGACATCCCTGATTTATTTTTATATGTTTGTGACACCTCAAGAACAATATAAATACAACACAATAATAAAACAACTATTATGATCTGCAGTCTGTGTAGCCAGTAGTGTAAGATAAAGGTGACGTTAAGATATTTAAGATGTAGTGAGTTTACAATCCAAGAAATACCTAATGAGCATTCTGTTATCTGTTAACCCTTAGCGCTAATTCTGTGTGACACAAAGATCTGAGAGCTGTGATAGATCATGCTGCTGACACCTTATATGATTTTCCCTGGACAAATAAAGTTTCCCAAACTGATGTTTATTGACATCCTGATTAACTTTTTGAATAATCATGGCATTATTTTTTGTTTTTTGAAACCTAATACTTTTCCATCCACATTCTTTACTTCCCCCATACAAATATATATTGGTAATATTTGCCTATTTAATTGCACACTCTATCTGTATAGATGTTTAATATAGCAACCACTTCTGTGACGTCAATAAAACAGAGCAATTAAACATAATGGGATCAATCACAATCGTGTAGAAAAATGTATGAAATTATTTATCTAAAAAAAGTCCCAACAGACTTCAATGGTGGTTTTCTGTATAAAAATATTATATACATTTTGCTAAAGGATTGTAATTGACCCCCATATTAGTTAATTAACCCTCTGTAGTGAGTAGACACATCAGACAGTATAGCCTACAGGAAGAGATTATATATAACAAACTGAAGTCATGAGTGAGGAAGGATATACAATTTACCTTGCGGGGTGCTCACAGGTGTCCCTAAAACAGCTTGGAACATAAAAAGAAAAATATAAATCGCCAAGTAGAAACAAGCCATGTTAGCTGTAGTCCACTCTCACAGAAAATGACTGTGCTGACTGGCTGCAGCTGAGGTATAATAGTGTGTGATGTCACTGTTGTATTGTGTGAAGTTGTGATATTGTGACATCATTCCCTTTGGCAACATCTGGCCAAACAGATTTACCCACTGATAATTATGAATCTGTTTTTTTTTAATAGTATGGGGTTTTGTAATCCCATGTTCTGTAAAATGATATTAAGATGTCAAAGAATATTATCTATATTTTATTATAGGGTATAATTTTATAGTTTTTATCATAACATCATTGTGATGCTAAGTAAATATACACTGGTAATAATCAAATTATCATAAAACAAGCTATTGAGCTCAGCTGTTGTTTGTTCCTTAGAGAGCAGTTCTTTTTCTGTTTTGTATTTCGGGCTGCACTGACCTTGTTAGGCGGGATCAGTCTGATATATTTCACAAAAGTTCTCCTCTGTGAAAAGCACAATTGGGCTAAAAGAGGCTGTTCCTAGGTTGTAAATCACCATAGAATAAGTTATTGAGCTCTTGTTCGTTCCTAAGAGAGCGCTTCTCTTTCTGTATGTATTAATAATCACATTATCTTCAGCTTCTATAAAATGGTAACAAAAACACTGCCCTTTGAATTGATACTGAGGGCCCTGTTTAGTATACTGTGGGCAGAAAGAATACATAAGGATTCACATATAGACACTCTAGCAGACACGCAAAGAAACACACTCAGACACAGACACCCAAACAGACACTCAGCACTTGTTTACATTGACCTGACAAGTAATGAGGTAGAGTACAGTTTTGTTAAAAAAGGAGATTTGCAAAACAAATATGGAGTTCTGATTATCTTTTTGTCAAGGAAGATGACAACTAAATGATGACAACATCATGCAGGGGCTGAAAGGAAGGGCCCTGAACTGCCTAAACAATAATTTAAAGTTTAAATGGTAGATTGGTGACTTCCAGAAAGGTCCAGAAAAGGTCTCATTAATCTCAAAGTCTGTAGAAAGATGTGAATAATCAGTAGTAAGGTCAAAATGTCCTAAAAAGGAACAGACAATGGACACACACACACAAACTTGCACATACACCCAAGGAAACACTGACAGAGACATCCTCAGAAAACACTCAAAGACATACACACACACATACACAGAGAGACACCCACAGAAAACACACAAAGACATACATGCACAGAGACAACCACAGAAAACACACAAAGACATACACATACTCTCACAGAGACACCCACAGAAAATGCACAGACATGCACACCCCCTCAAAGAGACACCCACAGAAAACACATAGACATACGCACACACCCTCACAGAGACATCCACAGAAAAAACAGACATACATACATACACACACCTACCCTCACAGAGACATCCACAGAAAACACACATAGACATACACACCCACCCTCATAGAGGCATCCAGAAAAAATACACAAAGACATACATACATACACCCTCACAGAGACACCCATAGAAAAAGCACAAAGACATAGGCACACACCCTCACAGACATCCACAGAAAATGCACAAAGACATACACATCCACCCTCATAGAGAGACCCACAGAAAAAAAATACATACACACTCATAGAGACACAAACAAAAGCACAAAGACATAAACACAGACACCCACAGAAACACTCACAGGAGGTACAATTTCTGTACATTGCATCCCCTAAAAATGACATGCATGATAAAAAAAATTGCAGAAATTAAGAGATCACTTTTTAAAGAATCATATTTGTAAATGTGCAAACATAAATAATTCTGTGAATTCAAAATTGTACATTAATGATCTGGGTAGATGTCTAGGTGAAGAAAAGTACTTTTGAAAGGTTGGCATATGTTTGTTTTTTTTCCCCATTTTCTCCAACCAAGAGCACCACTTCAAATATGGTGTACAAATGTTCCCATCTGTCAGCTGTACTTACGGATTTTAAAAATGCTGTACTCTATATGGTCTTGGTGGAACCATAAGCTGTGGTACTCAGTCTCATACCATTAGATCTGGTTAAATGGAGGATTTAGGCTTGTTTGTATGTATTTCAAAATTAAGTCAGCTGTAGTGTAAACTGAACAGTGTTAAGTTAACCTGTCTCATTTCAAACACTGAGCAATCTTAGTCTGAGAGTATAACATTTTATGCAGATGTAAAAATCTTAGATAAAATGCCTCCTTGCATCTGGAAAGTCCTTGCATAAATGGGCAGTAAACTGGAATATAATTAAAATATATATATATATTAATATTAAAAAAATCCTCATATCTGCCAAAAGGGCACCTACCATTTGTGTATTGAGGAGGAAACATTTCTGCATGGCTTTAAATATAGAATTTTTACAGCATTGTCAAATAATCATAAACACACTGCTGCATATTGCTAAAAAAAATGTGTTTTTATGGCCCCCTGGCTCCACCATACAACTACTACCATACTGAAGTTACAATATGAAATTGCACAAAGAAATAAAAAACATTTACTAAGTAAGTCCTACCTCCTCTGCAAATGAAAGTGATCTGCCGTCTGACTCAGGCACACACTGTACAAACTTAAGTGCCAAGTCTGTCTCACACTGTGCATAGTGGTTTAGTGCACACTCAGAAATCCTCTCAAAAGCTAATGCTTTACTCCTTGTAATAACATTTCCCACGCTCAATAGCACTCTGCTGTAGTACCCTCTGGTGGCCCCTGACAGGAGTCACCCCTGTCACCCCCTGATGGCGGCCTTCATCCTGTTCCTGCAGCTCTTTTCAAATCAGTTTTCCTGTTTTTATATCTTAAAGGCACACTGAGCCCAAATTTTTTCTTTTGTGATTCAGATAGAGCGTGCAATTTTAAGCAACTTTCTAATTTACTCCTATTATCAAATTCTCTTCATTCTCTTGGTATCTTTATTTGAAATGCAAAAATGTAAGTTTAGATGCCAGCCCATTTTTGGTGAACACACTGTGTTGTTCTTGCTGATTGGTGGATAATTTCACCCACCAATAAACAAGTGCTTTCCGGGGTTCTGAACCAAAAAAATAGCGTAGATGCCTTCTTTTTCAAAGAAAGAAAGCAAAAGAACGAAGAAAATTGATAATAGGAGTAAATTAGAAAGTTGCTTAAATTTGCATGCTCTATCTGAATCCTGAACTAAAAAAATTGGGTTTAGTGTCCCTTTTAAGGTGCCAGATACTGAAGTTCTGCCTCTTCATACTGGGGGCCCCCATCTTGGAGCTCTGGTATTCTCATAGCCTGTGACTTAAAAGGGCAGTAAACTTACAAACTAATGTTAAATAATTCTGCACATAGTGCAGAATTATAGAACATTAGCTTAGTGGCAGATTTATACATTAAAGGATTGCAGAGAATTCTTATTTAAAAGTTCATTTTTCAGAATGCCGCTCCTTGTTCTACTGAGCGGGTCTGGTTTATCCTCAGAGCATCGCGACAACACGGTCTAGTCACAGCGTGCCCGGTCTCGCCATAAAACTGAATGTAGATCGCTCCCGCTACTAGACCAGAGCGGGAGCAAGCTACTGTTAGTTTAATGGCGCGACCGGGCACGCTGTGACTAAACAGTGTTGTCGCGATGTGTTGAGGAAAAACCAGACCTGCTCGGTAGAGCAAGGAGCGGCGTTCTAAAAATTAACTTTTAAATAAAAATTATCTGCAATCCTTTAATGTATAAATCTGCCACTAAGCTAATGTTATATAATTCTGCACTATGTGCAGAATTATATAACATTAGTTTGCAAGTTTACTGCCCCTTTAAGCAGTGCACACTCACAGATCAGTAATGTTACCCACTTTTTTATAGCTGTATCATTTTCTTGGGGTTAGTGTGCATAATACATGATGTGAGCTTTGCATTTGCAGCTGCTGCATTCCTATATATTATTGTTGAGTGCTTTTTTAAATATATTTAGTGTAACTGAAAACTGTGTAAAAATACAGATAATAAAATAGTGAGTAGTTACTATTATTTGTAGTTGTGCACAACAGTTTAATGTCCCTTTAAGTTAGGTTGGTGGAGCTTTTAATACACCCCTGGGGGCATTTAACTGAAGGCTGATATTAAGATATTAAGAATCAGGATGACAAGCAAGAACAGTCATCTTAAACCTTGTAAATGTACAGGTGCTTTTTATTGGAGGTAGAGCAGACCTTCCAACTGTCCCTATTTAAGTGGGACTGTCTCTGATTCAGAGCTCTGTCCTGTTGTCCCTCTGAGACTGACAAACGTCCCTATTTGCAGAATTTCCCTTAGCCCGACCTAGGGAACACCCAGACATGGCCACAAACTTCCCAGATACACCCATGGACTACCCATACACACCCAAAGTGAGTCCTGCCTACTACCTACTGACGATTTCACCCCTCCCAACACAACTCCACCTACAAAATAGTGACAGGTCCCTATCAAGCTCCTGAGTCCCTGATACCCAGCTACAAATGTGTGGAGGTAAAGGTATCTTATTGCGTAAATGCTTATGTGGGTGAAACAACTGTATTGATGAAAATGAACTGAAGTTTGTGGATAATGCACATTCTAACCTTTAATTGTCCCTATCCCTCATTTTACAGTATTATTCTTCCATGGATTTCTGGTCCTACTGGTCACTGGCCTGTTAATTCTCTTTCTTATTATATATATTGGTAGTAGAGTCTACCCACGCAGTGCACCCTCAACCAGCAGCAGTCTGTGCAGAGGTACGTGGATGAGAATTGCATATCTAGTGATGGATTTTAAATATCAAGCACTGGCTACATCAACCATTTTATTACATAGTTTAAACCCTTTCTATACCTGTTTCATAACTATAAACAGTAATAAACATTCATACCCATTAAGAGACCTGATTGTAACAACCAAGAGCTGAATCGACAAAAGGTAGATTTATAAGTGTGATCCATTATAATTTAGGCTAGTAAGAATGTATCTTATGACTGGATCTAAGAAACATTACTATTTAAAGGGACAGTCTACTTGAAAATTGTTATTGTTTAAAAAGATAGATAATCCCTTTATTACCCATTCCCCAGTTTTGCACAACCAACACTGTTATATTAATACACTTTTTATCTTTGTGATTACCTTATATCCAAGACTCTGCATACTGCCCCCTTATCTCAGTGCTATCTACAGATTTGCATTTTAGCCAATCAGTGCTAACTCATGAATAACTCCACGAGAGTCAGTACAGTGTTATCTATTTGGCACACATGAGCTAGCAGTGACTGGCTGTGAAAAGCTAATAAAATGCACTGAAATAAGAAGTGGCCTGTTGTGGTTTAGAAACAGGCAGACATTTACTGGTTTAGAGTTTATAAAATATATTCATATAACAATGTTGGTTTTGCAAAGCTGGGGAATGGGTAGTAGCGTTAATTATCTTTATAAACAAATGGAAAAAAATCAAGTATTCTATACCTTTAAATCAGTGTTTCCCAAGTCCAGTCCTCAGGACCCTTAAAGGGACATGAAACCCAAATAAAAAAAATGCATGATTCAAATAGAGGATACAACTTTCTAATTTACTTCTATTTTCTAATTTGTTTAATTATCTTGGTATCATTTGTTGAAGGAGCAGCAATGCAATTATGGTTTCTAACTGACCACATGGGTGAGCCAATCACAATCGATATATATATATATGCAGCCACCAATCAACAGCTAGAACATAGGTTCTCTGCTGCTCCTGAGCTTGCCTAGAAAAACCTTTCAGCAAAGGATAACAAGGGAAGGAAGCAAATTAAAAAAATATAAATAAATTGGAAAGTGACAGTAAACACATTGTAATTACAAGATATTCCTGTTGCTATATTTATAACATATCAGCCAAGTCTAAACATTTTTTTTAAAACAATTAACATCTTATAAGCTGCAGGTGCTTTTGCGTAATTCAACTACACCGACTAATTTTCTCATTTGGAGGAGTCATTGTGGACTTCAGTCTGCAAACAACAGGGCTAGCCGATAAGGAAAATATATGGAGCAGAGTTAGCCTTAATAAGTCAAAAAGGTGCTTTTTCAGTTCTGAGAATTAGAAAAGCCACAAAGTTCAGAGCTAAGATACATGAAATGGTGGCAAAATAAATAATGAACATAAAAGGCAAATTTGTTTTTCTATGCTCATTTAAAGGGACAGTAAACAGATTTTAATATAAAATGTCTAGTAATGCATAGTAAAAAAAAAACTTTGCAGTATACTTTCATTGTTTATTTTAGTACTTTTTCATATAATTTAGCTCTGAAAATGTGGGCTTTTCTAATTTAACTGGAAAAGTGTTAAGCTTGTTTCTCAAGGCTGACCATGCTACATATATATATCTAATTAAATTGGACTCATAACAACTGCAAAACAATGCACTTTATACTAGAATAATGAGTGCAACTAATCTTGTTGTCTGAAGACTCAAACCCTGATTGGCTCTTCCAAATAAAGCAAATGGTGAGTGGAGTTTGATTATTGAAAAACAACTGCAGCAATCATGATATTTTGTTTTAAAAATCTTTAGCCTCGGCTGATATGTTGTTCTATAGCAACACAACAGAAATGTCTTGTAATTACACAGTGTTTACTGTCCCTTTTAAGCTTCCCACATACAATTATGGGCAACATCCCCTGTACTTAAAGGGACAGTCAACACTAAAATAGTGATTGTTTAAAAAGATAGATAACGCCTTTACTAACCATTCCCCAGCTTTGCACAACCAGCATTGATATATTAATATACTTTATAACATCCAAACCTCTAAATGTCTGCCTATTTCTAAGCCACTACAGACAGCCTCTTATCACATGCTTTTTTATTTGCTTGTAACAACAGGAGACTTCTAGCTCATGTGAGCCATATAGATAACATTGTGCTCACGCCTGTGGGTTGTGCACAACACAGCACTAATTGGCTTAAATGGTAAAAAATAAAAAGTAATGTGATCAGGGGGCTGTCAGAAGAGGCTTAGATACAAGGTAATCACAGAGGTAAAAAGTATATTAATATAACAGTGTTGGTTATGCAAAACTGGGGAATGGGTAATAAATGGATTATCTATCTTCTTAAACAATAAAACATTTTGAGTTGACTGTCCCTTTAATTCAACACCCAAATTCTAGTCAATAAATAAATAAAAAACACAAAGGTGTTTAAAGGGATATGAAACCCAAGCATGTTCTTTTTTGTTTCAGACAGAGCATACAATTAAAAAAAACAACTTTCCTTTTATTATCAAATTTGCTTCGTTCCCAAGATATTCTGGCCTAGATTTAGAGTTTGGCGTTAGCCGTGAAAACCAGCGTTAGAGGCTCCTAACGCTGGTTTTAGGCTACCGCCGGTATTTGGAGTCACTCAAAATAGGGTCTAACGCTCACTTTCCAGCCGCGACTTTTCCATACCGCAGATCCTCTTACGTAAATTGCGTATCCTATCTTTTCAATGGGATTTTTCTAACTCCGGTATTTAGAGTCATTTCTGAAGTGAGCGTTAGACATCTAACGACAAAACTCCAGCCGCAGGAAAAAAGTCAGTAGTTAAGAGCTTTCTGGGCTAACGCCGGTTTATAAAGCTCTTAACTACTGTGCTCTAAAGTACACTAACACCCATAAACTACCTATGAACCCCTAAACCGAGGTCCCCCCACATCGCCGACACTCGAAAAATTTTTTTTAACCCCTAATCTGCCGACCGCCATCTACGTTATCCTTATGTACCCCTAATCTGCTGCCCCTAACACCGCCGACCCCTGTATTATATTTATTAACCCCTAATCTGCCCCCCTCAACGTCGCCTCCACCTGCCTACACTTATTAACCCCTAATCTGCCGACCGCAAAGCGCCGCCACCTACGTTATCCTTATGTACCCCTAATCTGCTGCCCCTAACACCACCGACCCCTATATTATATTTATTAACCCCTAATCTGCCCCCCACAACGTCGCCTCCACCTGCCTACACTTATTAACCCCTAATCTGCCGACCGGACCTGAGCGCTACTATAATAAAGTTATTAACCCCTAATCCGCCTCACTAACCCTATCATAAATAGTATTAACCCCTAATCTGCCCTCCCTAACATCGCCGACACCTAACTTAAATTATTAATCCCTAATCTGCCGACCGAATCTCGCCGCTATTCTAATAAATGTATTAACCCCTAAAGCTAAGTCTAACCCTAATACTAACACCCCCCTAAGTTAAATATAATTTAAATCTAACGAAATTAATTAACTCTTATTAAATAAATTATTCCAATTTAAAGCTAAATACTTACCTGTAAAATAAATCCTAATATAGCTACAATATAAATTATAATTATATTATAGCTATTTTAGGATTTATATTTATTTTACAGGTAACTTTGTATTTATTTTAACCAGGTACAATAGCTATTAAATAGTTAAGAACTATTTAATAGCTAAAATAGTTAAAATAATTACAAATTTACCTGTAAAAGAAATCCTAACCTAAGTTACAAATAAACCAAACACTAGACTATCAATAAATTAATTAAATAAACTACCTACAATTACCTACAATTAACCTAACACTACACTATCAATAAATTAATTAAATACAATTGCTACAAATAAATACAATTAAATAAACTAGCTAAAGTACAAAAAATAAAAAAGAACTAAGTTACAAAAAATAAAAAAATATTTACAAACATAAGAAAAATATTACAACAATTTTAAACTAATTACACCTACTCTAAGCCCCCTAATAAAATAACAAAGCCCCCCAAAATAAAAAAATGCCCTACCCTATTCTAAATTACTAAAGTTCAAAGCTCTTTTACCTTACCAGCCCTGAACAGGGCCCTTTGCGGGGCATGCCCCAAGAAATTCAGCTCTTTTGCCTGTAAAAAAAAACATACAATACCCCCCCCAACATTACAACCCACCACCCACATACCCCTAATCTAACCCAAACCCCCCTTAAATAAACCTAACACTAAGCCCCTGAAGATCATCCTACCTTGTCTTCACCATACCAGGTTCACCGATCGGTCCAGAAGAGCTCCTCCGATGTCCTGATCCAAGCCCAAGCGGGGGGCTGAAGAGGTCCATGATCCGGCTGAAGTCTTCATCCAAGCGGACCAGAAGAGGTCTTCCATCCGATTGAAGTCTTCATCCAAGCGGCATCCATCCGGAGCGAAGCGGCAGCATCCTGAAGACCTCCACGGGCGGAACATCCATCCTGGCCGACGACTGAACGACGAATGACGGTTCCTTTAAATGACTTCATCCAAGATGGCGTCCCTCAAATTCCGATTGGCTGATAGGATTCTATCAGCCAATCGGAATTAAGGTAGGAATATTCTGATTGGCTGATGGAATCAGCCAATCAGAATCAAGTTCAATCCGATTGGCTGATCCGATCAGCCAATCAGATTGAGCTCGCATTCTATTGGCTGTTCCGATCAGCCAATAGAATGCAAGCTCAATCTGATTGGCTGATTGGATCAGCCAATCGGATTGAACTTGATTCTGATTGGCTGATTCCATCAGCCAATCAGAATATTCCTACCTTAATTCCGATTGGCTGATAGAATCCTATCAGCCAATCGGAATTCGAGGGACGCCATCTTGGATGACGTCATTTAAAGGAACCGTCATTCGTCGTTCAGTCGTCGGCCAGGATGGATGTTCCGCCCGTGGAGGTCTTCAGGATGCTGCCGCTTCGCTCCGGATGGATGCCGCTTGGATGAAGACTTCAATCGGATGGAATACCTCTTCTGGCCCGCTTGGATGAAGACTTCAGCCGGATCATGGACCTCTTCAGCCCCCCGCTTGGGCTTGGATCAGGACATCGGAGGAGCTCTTCTGGACCGATCGGTGAACCTGGTATGGTGAAGACAAGGTAGGATGATCTTCAGGGGCTTAGTGTTAGGTTTATTTAAGGGGGGTTTGTGTTAGATTAGGGGTATGTGGGTGGTGGGTTGTAATGTTGGGGGGGGTATTGTATGTTTTTTTTTACAGGCAAAAGAGCTGAATTTCTTGGGGCATGCCCCGCAAAGGGCCCTGTTCAGGGCTGGTAAGGTAAAAGAGCTTTGAACTTTAGTAATTTAGAATAGGGTAGGGCATTTTTTTATTTTGGGGGGCTTTGTTATTTTATTAGGGGGCTTAGAGTAGGTGTAATTAGTTTAAAATTGTTGTAATATTTTTCTTATGTTTGTAAATATTTTTTTATTTTTTGTAACTTAGTTCTTTTTTATTTTTTGTACTTTAGCTAGTTTATTTAATTGTATTTATTTGTAGCAATTGTATTTAATTAATTTATTGATAGTGTAGTGTTAGGTTAATTGTAGGTAATTGTAGGTAGTTTATTTAATTAATTTATTGATAGTCTAGTGTTAGGTTTATTTGTAACTTAGGTTAGGATTTCTTTTACAGGTAAATTTGTAATTATTTTAACTATTTTAGCTATTAAATAGTTCTTAACTATTAAATAGCTATTGTACCTGGTTAAAATAAATACAAAGTTACCTGTAAAATAAATATAAATCCTAAAATAGCTATAATATAATTATAATTTATATTGTAGCTATATTAGGATTTATTTTACAGGTAAGTATTTAGCTTTAAATTGGAATAATTTATTTAATAAGAGTTAATTAATTTCGTTAGATTTAAATTATATTTAACTTAGGGGGGTGTTAGTATTAGGGTTAGACTTAGCTTTAGGGGTTAATACATTTATTAGAATAGCGGCGAGATTCGGTCGGCAGATTAGGGGTTAATAATTGAAGTTAGGTGTCGGCGATGTTAGGGAGGGCAGATTAGGGGTTAATACTATTTATGATAGGGTTAGTGAGGCGGATTAGGGGTTAATAACTTTATTATAGTAGCGCTCAGATTAGGGGTTAATAAGTGTAGGCAGGTGGAGGCGACGTTGTGGGGGGCAGATTAGGGGTTAATAAATATAATATAGGGGTTGGCGGTGTTAGGGGCAGCAGATTAGGGGTACATAGGGATAATGTAAGTAGCGGCGGTTTACGGAGCGGCAGATTAGGGGTTAATAATAATATGCAGGGGTCAGCGATAGCGGGGGCGGCAGATTAGGGGTTAATAAGTGTAAGGTTAGGGGTGTTTAGACTCGGGGTACATGTTAGAGTGTTAAGTGCAGACGTAGGAAGGGTTACCGCATAGCAAACAATGGGGCTGCGTTAGGAGCTGAACGCGGCTTTTTTGCAGGTGTTTGGTTTTTTTTCAGCTCAAACAGCCCCATTGTTTCCTATGGGGGAATCGTGCACGAGCACGTTTTTGAGGCTGGCCGCGTCCGTAAGCAACTCTGGTATCGAGAGTTGAAGCTGCGTTAAAAATGCTCTACGCTCCTTTTTTGGAGCCTAACGCAGCCTTTATGTGGACTCTCGATACCAGAGTTATTTTTATGGTGCGGCCAGAAAAAAGCCGGCGTTAGTTTTTCGGGTCGTTACCGACAAAACTCCAAATCTAGGCCTCTGTGTTTAAGAGATACCTAGGTATGCTTCTAGAGCATTACATGGCAGGAAACAGTGCTGCCATCTAGTGCTCTTGCAAATGTATAACATTCTTGCAAAACTGCTGCCATATAGTGCTCTAGAAATGGGCCAGCTCCTAAGCTTATGTCTCTGCTTTCAACAAAAGATACCAAGAGAACGAAGAAAATTTGATAATAGAAGTAAATTAGAAAGTTGTTTAAAATCACATGCTCTATCTGAATCATGAAAGAGAAATGTTGTGTTTCATATCCCTATAATACGTAGTTAAAGGGACATAATACTCATACGCTAAATCACTTGAAAGTGATGCAGTATAACTGTAAAAAGCTGACAGGAAAATATCACCTGAACATCTCTATGTAAAAAAGGAAGATATTTTACCTCACAATTTCCTCAGCTCACCAGAGTAAGTGCTGTGTAAAAAGTCATACTTCAGCTGCAGGTAAAAAAAAATGAAAAAAATGAAGAAATGAACTGCAGCCAATCAGCATCAACAGTACTGAGGTCATGAACTCTTTTACCGTGATCTCATGAGATTTCATAGTAAACTTCCTTAACCTGAATAGGGAGTGTGCATGAGGCTCGCTCCCTTGAGTGTCCAGGGACAGACATACTGATTTGCTGATCTTAGTCCTTTGTAATGGGGTTTAAAATTTTGAGGTAAAATATCTTTCTTTTTTACATAGAGATGTTCAGGTGATATTTTCTAGTCGGCTTTTTACAGCTACGCTGCATCACTTTCAAGTGCTTCAACATTTGGGTATCATGGCCCTTTAAGGGACACTAAAGTATTGTATTCTTTGTTGCATGTAAGAGAGGGCATTTTAAAAATAGTATAGTGTTATCATTGATGTTCCTGTATTGAGAATAAAAAACAACACCTTTTCTTTTGCTTTTAATGCGTATGAGGCTGTGACAGTGTACCAATAAAGCAATGGGTGTTCTGCTTATCAGCCAGTGAGCAATCAGTCCTTCAGGCCCAGTTATGTACAGAGATGCACTTCCTGTTAGCTTTAAAATAATCCACCCAATGTATATATATATATATATATATATATATATATATATATATATATATATATATATATATGTACACATTTAATAAAGGACAATTAAACTTTTTAACAACGCATAAAACGTTTAATTATTGCAAGTGAAACATTATTGCAATATACATTGATTATTTATTTTATAGCTTTTTTTGTTGTAAAATACATCTAAAAAATGTGTTTATTTCACTTTCTCGAAGGGAGGGTTGAGTTAATACTTTTAGGCAATTTAAGTGAGCTTTTGTTTACTTTCCCTCCCATCCTAAGATTCTATGGTGTCACATGCTTTTAAAGGTGGATTATCAGTTATGCATTAACAATCATGATAGGTAAATCATTCTTTGCAATAGCAACCAAGTTGAATAAGTGCGAACCCCCTTAAGGGAATACAAGAGTGCAGGCTACCGTAGTCTGCTCATGTACAAACAGAGTTTGTGCTATTTGTGAATATTAGTTTGTGATTGGTTAGCAGGGTTCTTTTGTTCCCGGGGGACAGGGAAATCAGTGAAAAGAATAAACGTAAAACAATATACTCATTTGACAAAATAAAGCTGAAGTTTTCTGTGAATGTCTTTGAAAATCACAGAAAAAACACCATAAAGGTCAATATAAAGTACAAATATTTTTTTACATATTTTTTCCCTCAGTGATTCGTGGGAATTGCTTTGAAGTCAATAACAAAACAACAACAAAAAGAAGCTATACAATGTTTGGTATATTAGAGTAGAATCTATATAAAACAATATTATCCTGTGAATTGGGAGTGAACAGGGAATTGTATACAGGGGCGGTTCTACACAGGGGCCCACAGGGGCCAGTGCCCCTGTAAAAATGTCCCTGCCCCCCCCTGTGGCCCCCCCTGAGCTGGCCACTGAGCTGACTGAAAAATACTGGACAAGATCAAGGCTATTTATCTGCTTCTCTGTCCATGAAACGCTGTGTAGTCAAAGCGTGGGGTTAACAAAGTGAAGTAAAACTTGTGCCCCCTCCCCTTTCAGAGATGTGCTACAGTTCCCGGGTTGTTGTGGGGTCGGGGCATCTTACAGCTGCAGTCTGCAGACAAGAGTTTCAGAAGTGTCACTGGTTGGTTTTGCAGTCGTTCTCTCTAGCCTGTACACTGCCAGAACAGAAGAGATGTAAGTCTGCCCTCTCACCCCCACAACTTTATAATGACTGCTGGAGTGTTTTCCTTATTTTTCTAATGTATGTAAATAATTATTTGACACCATTTTCATTGAATGTGCTATCTGAACTATGTAGCACTAGTTAAGAGCATAGTCTCCTTTTTTTTATTTTCTTTTTTTATACTCAGTGTGTGTATGTATGTGTATGTATGTATGTATGTATGTATGTGTGTGTGTATGTGTGTGTGTATATATATATATATATATGTATGTGTGTGTGTGTGTGTGTTTAAGTGTATGGATTTGTGTGTGTGTGTGTACATATATATATATATACATATATATATGTGTGTGTGTATGGTTGTGTGTGCGTGTGTATATATATATATGTGTATGTATGTGTGTGTATTTGTGTTTGTGTGTGTATGTATTTGTGTGTGTGTGTGTATATATATATGTATATATATATATGTGTGTGTATGTACGTGTGTATATATGTGTGTTTGTATGTATGTGTGTATATATGTGTATGGATGTGTGTGTATATGTGTGTGTGTGTATAAATGTATATATATTTATAATTTGTGTGTGTGTATATATATATGTGTGTGTGTGAATGGATGTGTGTGTATATGTGTGTGTATGTATGTGTATATACAGTATATATATATATATATATATATATATATATATACGTATACATACATACATAGATACACATACACACACACACACATATATATATATATATATATATATATATATATATATATATATATATATATATATATATATATATATATACGTATACATACATACATATATACACATACACACAAATTATAAATATATATACATTTATACACACACACACACACACACACACATATATATATAATTTGTTTCCGTTTTTTAATGTGCCCCCCTGATTAAACACTGGCCCCACCTTGGACCCCCCAGTAAAATTTGTCTAGAACCGCCACTGATTGTATATCTATGCTAGTGTTACCAAATGTCCAGGAATGACCCAGACAGTCCAGGTTTTCATTTGTCTGTCCAGGTTTGAAGCGGAGTCAGGCCTGGACCTGGTTTGGTAGGAAACAGCCACAGCCAAAAAGGTGACATTGTGCATTTGCAACATACTGCACATGCCTACAGTTATTTCTCTCTTGCATGTGTGTGTCTTTGTGTGGGAGTGTGTCTGAGTGTGGGAGTGTTTCTTTGTGTGTAAGTGTCTTTGTGTGTGTCTTTGTGTTTGTCAGTATCTTTATGTGTGTGTGTCTGTGACGTGTGTGAAAGAGTGATTGTATTTGAGTTGGATGTGTGTGAGAGAATATGTGTGTGTGTGCGTTAGTGTGTTAGAGAGTGTGTGAGTTAGTATGTGAGTGTGTGTATGTGTTACTGTATTAGAGTGTGTGTGAGAGTTAGTATGTGAGAGACTGTATTTATGTGTTACTTTGTTAGAGTGTGTGTGAGAGTGTATGTGTGTGTGTGCGTTAGTGTGTGTGAGTTAGTATTTGAGAGTGTGTGTGTGTGAGTATGTGTTACTCTGTTAGAGTGTGTGTGTGTGTGTGTGTGTGCGTGAGTTAGTATGTGACAGTGTGTGTGTATGTGTTACTGTATTAGAGTGTGTGTGTGAGTTGGTATGTGAGAGTGTATTTATGTGTTACTGTATTAGAGTGTGTGTGAGAGTGTATGTGTGTGTGTGTGCTTTAGTGTGTGTGAGTTAATATGTGACAGTGTGTGTGTATGTGTTACTGTGTTAGCGTGTGTGTGTGTGTGTGTGTGAGTGTGTATGCGTTAGTATGTGAGAGTGGGTGTGTATGTGTTACTGTATTAGAGTGTGTGTGTGTGAGAGTTAGTATGTGAGAGAGTGTATTTATGTGTTACTGTGTTACAGTGTGTGTGAGAGTGTATGTGTGTGTGTGCGTTAGTGTGTGTGAGTTAGTATGTGAGAGTGTGTGTGTGAGTATGTGTTACTGTGTAAGAGTGTGTGTGTGTGTGGCTTAGTGTGCATGAGTTAGTATGTGACAGTGTGTGTATATGTGTTACTGTGTTAGAGTGTGTGTGAGAGTGTATGTGCGTTAGTGTGTGTGAGTTAGTATGTGAGAGTGTGTGTGTATGTGTTACTGTGTGTGTGACAGTTTATGTGTGTGTGCCTTAGTGTGCATGAGTTAGTATGTGACAGTGTGTGTGTATGTGTTACTGTGTTAGAGTGTGTGTGAGTTAGTATGTGAGTGTGTGTGTGTGAGTATGTGTTACTGTGTTTGAGTGTATGCGTGTGAGAGTGTATGAGTTAGTATGTGAGAGTGGGTGTGTGAGTATGCGTTACTGTGTTAGAGTGTGTGTGTGTGAGTTAGTATGTGAGTGGGTGTGTGTATGTGTTACTGTGTTTGAGTGGTGTGAGAGTGTATGTTAGAGTGTATGAGTTAGTATGTGAGAGTGGGTGTGTATGTGTTACTGTGTTAGAGTGTGTGTGAAAGTGTATGTGTGTGTGCATTAGTATGTGACAGTGTGTGTGTATGTGTTACTGTGTTTGAGTGTGTGTGAGTGTGTATGTGTGTGTGTTAGAGTGTATGAGTTAGTCTGTGAGAGTGGGTGTGTGAGTATGTGTTACTGTGTTAGAGTGTGTGTGAGAGTGTATGAGTGTGTGTGAGAGTGTATGTGTGTGTGTGTATGTGTTACTGTGTTTGAGAGTGTGTGAGAGTGTATGTGTGTGTGAGTTAGTATGTGAGAGTGGGTGTGTGAGTATGTGTTACTGTGTTAGAGTGTATGTGTTAGTATGTGAGAGTTTGTGTATGTGTTACTGTATTATGTTAGAGTGTGAATATCTATGTAAAAATGTGTGTTTGTGTTATTATACATAGTGAGTACTCATCAAAAAATGTTTTGCTGTGTTGTGCACGGGGCAAGAGTGTTCAGGTTTGGCCTGAACTAAAGGCGGCAACCCTGATCTATGCTGCATATTAGAGCAGACCATACAAAACAACCCACACAATGTACAGAACAGAGATTTTCTGGTTCCTTTGTTTAGGGCTTCTCCTGAAGTCTTCCTCTGGGGAGGTCCAGCAGGAGGGTGAGGAGCCAGAGGAGGAAGAGGGATTGCGCGCTTTGCTGAAGAGGATCCGCAAGGACACACAGCTGCTGAGGGAGCAGATCCTTGCACAATGCGAGCAAATGGAGATTGAACGAGCAGATCTGATGCAGAACCTGGAAAAACTGATGTTCTGCTTACACTTCCTTGTTCTTTCTATTTTCTTAGTCGTCATTATCCTAAAATGGAGCTTCTGATGTCAAAATCACTCATTCAGTAAAAAACAAATTCTAAACAATATTCCCTCCTCTACTTTACCAACAAGTAATAACATAACCTGGTTAAATGCAACATTGAAATGGCCTGGAAATAAATGTTTCTTTATTTTTCCTGCATTTCTGGCTGCTGATCACATTAAAGGATTTTTTTTTTTTACAGCTGTCTTTGTTAACCAGAAAAGGTAAACTGACAGCTGATTGCATGGGATACCTATTAAATTTAAAGGTATCATAAAGTCATTTTTTTTATAAAGTCAAATGAATTACATCATTATGCAAGATCTGTATGTAAAATTAACATTTTTAAGCATTTAAAAGCTGCCATTTTTGTGTGAAATATTCATTGTTTTCCAGTTCATGGACACACACATTGAAAGTTGTCTTGAATGTTGTTATTTTACTTCCTTTGCTGTGGCCAATTAGGGACAGATGAAGGCAACCCCCTGCAGCCAATCATAGTGCAGCATTTTGGAATGTCAGGATTGTGCAATATATGGAGTCTACTCCAGCTTTTCTGGAGGAAGTGTAAATGCTACAATTTTTAAAATACGGGACAAACATGCAAAACAAATGCTAAAAGTGCACTTTTTTTTTAAAAAATAATAATAATTATGCATGAAACATTTGATAAATAATACAATTCTGAGATTAATGTCAAAAATGAGGAAAAAAATTTAGAAAAAATGCAGCTACCAAGCAAACAGTGTAGAAAACTTTATTCCATAATAAAAAGACACAGTACACGGTGGAGAGGGCTCTGCTGACTTACGCGTTTCGTGCCGTAAGGCGCTTTACTCATAGACTTAGAGCCCAAGTAAAAAAAACATTGTATTTGAAAGGTGAAACAGCCAATCCACGATGAGGTCAAGAATGATGGCATCAACACTATCTGTCGTATAGCCGTAAGTCTGTGTGGTTGTAACCCTTCATAATGCAACGGTAATTAAAAACAATGCTTTTTACCTGTAGTGGCAAACATAATGACAATGCTTAATGTAATTAACATTTGATAATATTAGAAGGAAACAAAATACTAATGTAAAACACAGATCTGTCTTACAAATATATGACCTATGTAACCAAAAATGTTGCAAACTAAGCTTCAAATAAAAATCCCAAAGAAACAATTCATATGTATGTATATATATGGAATCATCAATACGTGGTCCCAATAAATTATAATACATTATACATATCACAGAAGTGTACTATCTGAGATAAAATACCACATTTACATAATTCTATGGAATAACATTGTGAACATAGTTTATAAATTAAAATTCAAAAAACAAAATAAATGAAATAACTTGGCTATACTGTACTGTTATAATGTTTAATCAACAAAGTATTGCATGTCCCACTTGAGATTCATACCTAAAGGTGATTTCGTTTTTAGTTTATAGATCCAGAAGAGTTCTTTCTTATCCAAGATTTTAATTTTATTACCACTTCTTTGTGGGGTTCTGGCCAGATCTATAACCTTGATTTTAAATTGGGGCACATTAGTAAAGTGGGTAAGATTAAAATGTCTGGCTGAGATTAATGTCCCTTTAACATTAACTAGAATATAGAAACTTTATATAATTAAATTATAAAAGCTAAAAAGAAGATGCTGCAAGATTGGTTAACAAACTAAAGTGTTGGTAAAAAGAACAGCACCCGTCCATAATAAATTATATTCAGACAGATATAGACAGAGACACAACCAGATACTCAAAGCACTTTATTGCAATATTGAATACAAGAAAGAAAAAAAAACCTCTAAAGTGTGATGATCAATAAAAATGTAAAAAGATATTTAAAAAGCAGCTCCTCAAGAAAAATGTGTAATCAATAGTAACAGCAGGGAACGTATTATCTGAATAAATGAGATTAGGATGTCCATGAATTCATGCAGATGGAAAGGAGATTGGACAGCATGTGAGAGAAACGCTTCGGAAATGTCGGATAATGCTGGTTTATCAAAAGATCTCTCACTGGAGAAATTCAAAATGTATATTGTAAAAGTGTTGGAGTATTTTATTCAAATGTCAATGTTTAAATAACTATTTGCTGCAATGTCCCTGGATGCAAGAGGAAAAAAAACAGAAACTTGACTTGGGGGAAAGTGAATGGTTTAAGGCGCCATAACCCAGTAATTAATTTTCACAGATTTCCATTAAAAGTATTTGACAAACAATACAGTACAGTCTACAACTAGGGTGCCAGATACACAGTATTGAACTGTATCTTAATGGCCTGTTCAGTACACTATAAGCAAAAAAATGGGCATATAACTGATTGGGTCTGTTCTAAGGACTGATGTGGGCACATAATTGTTAAGGGTCTCAGGGTAGAGGCCTATTCTATGATTTAATGTGCACATATAACTGAAAGGGTCTTCAGGACATGGGTCTAATGAGGTCTGATATGCACATATAACTAAAAGGGTCTTCAGGACATGGGTCTAATGAGGTCTGATGTGCACATATAACTGAAAGGGTCTTCAGGACATGGGTCTAATGAGGTCTGATGTGCACATATAACTGAAATGGTCCTCAGGACATGGGTCTAATGAGGTCTGATGTGCACATATACCTGAAATGGTCCTAAGGACATGGGTCTAATGAGGTCTGATATGCACATATAACTGAAATGGTCCTCAGGACATGGGTCTAATGAGGTCTGATGTGCACATATAACTGAAAGGGTCTTCAGGACATGGGTCTAATGAGGTCTGATGTGCACATATAACTGAAATGGTCCTAAGGACATGGGTCTAATGAGGTCTGATATGCACATATAACTGAAATGGTCCTAAGGACATGGGTCTAATGAGGTCTGATATGCACATATAACTGAAATGGTCCTCAGGACATGGGTCTAATGAGGTCTGATGTGCACATATAACTGAAAGGGTCTTCAGGACATGGGTCTAATGAGGTCTGATGTGCACATATAACTGAAAGGGTCTTCAGGACATGGGTCTAATGAGGTCTGATGTGCACTTATAACTGAAAGGGTCCTAATGACATGGGTCTAATGAGGTCTGATGTGCACATATAACTGAAAGGGTCTTCTGGACATGGGTCTAATGAGGTCTGATGTGCACATATAACTGAAATGGTCCTCAGGACATGGGTCTAATAAGGTCTGATGTGCACATATAACTGAAAGGGTCCTCGGGACATGGGTCTAATGAGGTCTGATGTGCACATATAACTGAAAGGGTCATCAGGACATGGGTCTAATGAGGTCTGATGTGCACTTATAACTGAAAGGGTCCTAATGACATGGGTCTAATTAGGTCTGATGTGCACATATAACTGAAAGGGTCTTCAGGACATGGGTCTAATGAGGTCTGATGTGCACATATAACTGAAATGGTCCTCAGGACATGGGTCTAATGAGGTCTGATGTGCACATATAACTGAAAGGGTCTTCAGAACATGGGTCTAATGAGGTCTGATGTGCACATATAACTGAAAGGGTCTTCAGGACATGGGTCTAATGAGGTCTGATGTGCACATATAACTGAAAGGGTCTTCAGGACATGGGTCTAATGAGGTCTGATGTGGACATATAACTGAAAGGGTCTTCAGGACAGGGGTCTAATGAGGTTTGATGTGGACATATAACTTAAAGGGTCTTTGGGACATGGGTCTAATGAGGTCTGATGTGCACATATAACTAAAAGGGTCTTCAGGACATGGGTCTAATGAGGTCTGATGTGGACATATAACTAAAGCGGCTTCAGGGCCATGGGTTTGATCTGAGGTCTGATCTGGGCTTTTAACTAAAGGGGATTCAGGATTATGGGTGTGATCAGAGGTCTGATGTGGATACATAACTAAAAGAAGCTTCAGGACGTAGGTCTGATCTGAGGTCTGATGGGCATATGGCTGACACTGGCTTCAGGATCGTGGGTCTGATCCGAGGTCTGAAGTGGGAATATAACTTAAAGGGTCTTCAGGACATGGGTCTAATTTAAAGGTCTTAAAATTCAAAGAAAAAAGGAAATTAGTAAGCTCAACTATACATAATAATAGTACCAGATATAATCTTATTTCTAAGTGAGGAGGTGCAACCTGGTAAGTAAATATACAAAACTAGTAGGTAGGGAAGTGAATACACAGATATAATGTGTATCCAAAAGACCCGGGGGATAGCACCCTCCAAAAATAAATCACAAAACACAAGGGTGAATATGCAAAAGTAAAAATATTTATATAAATAAATTAACATACATAAAATGACACTAAGACACACATAAAAGACAACTCATGGGCCCCTTATACAACTCTGAAAAGGACTAGGCTGGCTTAATATAAACTCTAAAGTGCTGAATGCACCACTAAATAAAGTGCCAAATGCCGTTCAATTTGCACCAAATGCAAGGGCTTATAGTCACGTATCCTATTAATACTTTAAGGCTAGTAACATGGACAAAGATGTCAGCAGTCATGTCACAGTTGATATCCTGTAGTTGCGATTGCAGCAGGCAGAGCAAGCAAATGAAAAATAAGCCAGTAAGCAAGCCTGTCGTAAACATTCAGTTGGGCATAAGCAAATGCAAGCAAAGTCACTTAAAGAGTCAAATGTAAACTTCCACTATAACCCTGCGTGTGGTATCCACATGAGTGATGGTAGGTTATTGTGTAGGGAGGATAGTATTCGTTAACATCTGTTAGCAAACTTGCACCTAGATTTAGAGTTTTGCGGTAGCCGTCAAAACCAGCGTTAGGGGGTCCTAACGCTGGTTTTTACCGCCCGCTGGTATTTGGAGTCAGTCAGGAAAGGGTCTAACGCTCACTTTGCAGCCGCGACTTTTCCATACCGCAGATCCCCCTACGCCAATTGCGTATCCTATCTTTTCAATGGGATCTTTCTAACGCCGGTATTTAGAGTCTTGGCTGAAGTGAGCTTTAGAAATCTAACGACAAAACTCCAGCCGCAGAAAAAACCCAGGAGTTAAGAGCTTTTTGGGCTAACGCCGGTTCATAAAGTTCTTAACTACTGTGCTCTAAAGTACACTAACACCCATAAACTACCTATGTACCCCTAAACCGAGGTCCCCCCACATCGCCGCCACTGTATTAATTTTTTTTAACCCCTAATCTGCCGACCGCACACCGCCGCCACCTACGTTATACTTATGTACCCCTAATCTGCTGCCCCTAACACTGCCGACCCCTATATTATATTTATTAACCCCTAATCTGCCCCCCACAACGTCGCCGCCAGCTACCTACAATAATTAACCCCTAATCTGCCGACCGGACCTCACCGCTACTATAATAAAGTTATTAACCCCTAATCCGCCTCACTCCCGCCTCAATAACCCTATAAGAAATAGTATTAACCCCTAATCTGCCCTCCCTAACATTGCCGACACCAAACTTCAATTATTAACCCCTAATCTTGCGACCGGACCTCACTGTTACTATAATAAATTTATTAACCCCTAAAGCTAAATCTAACCCTAACACCCCCCTAAATTATATAAAAAATCCGTAATGTCCAGCTATCTCTGTCAGATTAAAAGCTCCCAGTTTAGCTCTGTTGATGAGGTTAAGCGATGAAACCCATTGAAATTATTCGTTATATTGTAGCTATATTAGGGTTTATTTTACAGGTAAGTATTTATCCTTAAATAGGAATAATTTATTTAATAAGAATTATTTTATTTCGTTAGAATAAAATTATATTTAACTTAGGGGGGTGTTAGGGTTAGGGTTAGACTTAGCTTTAGGGGTTAATACATTTATTATAGTAGCGGTGAGGTCCGGTCTCAAGATTAGGGGTTAATAATTGAAGTTAGGTGTCGGCGATGTTAGGGAGGGCAGATTAGGGGTTAATACTATTTCTTATAGGGTTATTGAGGCGGGAGTGAGGCAGATTAGGGGTTAATAACTTTATTATAGTAGCGGTGAGGTCCGGTCGGCAGATTAGGGGTTAATTATTGTAAGTATCTGGCGGCGACGTTGTGGGGGGCAGATTAGGGGTTAATAAATATAATATAGGGGTCGGCGGTGTTAGGGGCAGCAGATTAGGGGTACATAGGTATAATGTATGTTGCGGCGGTGTCCGGAGCGGAAGATTAGGGGTTAATAATAAAATGCAGGGGTCAGCGATAGTGGGGGCGGCAGATTAGGGGTTAATAAGTGTAAGGTTAGGGGTGTTTAGACTCGGGGTACATGTTAGGGTGTTAGGTGCAGACTTAGAGAGTGTTTCCCCATAGGAAACAATGGGGCCGCGTTAGAAGCTGAACGCTGCTTTTTTGCAGGTGTTAGGTTTTTTTTCAGCTCAAACTGTCCCATTGTTTCCTATGGGGGAATCGTGCACGAGCACGTTTTTTAAGCTGGCCGCGTCCGTAAGCACCGCTGGTATTTAGAGTTGCAGTGTCGGTAAATTATGCTCTACGCTCCTTTTCTGGAGCCTAACGCAGCCATTCTGTGAACTCTAAATACCAGCAGTATTTAAAAGGTGCGGCCAAAAAAAAGCACGCGTAGCTAACGCACCCCTTCTAACGCAAAACTCCAAATCTAGGCCAAAGTTTTTTTACCACATCCAGGAGCCATTGTAGCCCGTGTATACTACCTCTACTTTTCAGATATGACAATGAGCTGTGAAGATCCGAGACACTTCTCCTCCACATTCTTTCTGCAACGCTCTCTGTCTCTCAGTGTGTGCAACAGCGAAGATCTGTCTCTCTCACTGTCACAGCAGAGTGGGAGTTTGCTTTATTCTTGCATATTCAGGCATTCCTTAGTTCCTTTCAAACCTTTCCTCTGGCCTCCCTAAAAGGCAATATTTTCAGGATATCTAAACTACATGTGCAATAATCATCCGTTCAGTAAAAATGGTTATCAACCTCACCCAAGGTAATCCTGAAAATCAGGCCTGTTATGGAGGCCTGTGGACAGGGTTTAAAAACCTTGCCTTAGTCCTACCAACTAGGTCAGAAAATACCACAAATCACAGGCTGACGGAAACATCAATCAAAACCACTAACTTTGTTCTATTGGCTTTCAGGCTGCATTTTAAAGAAAACTAATTGAAGGGACATTTTTTTCTTTCATGATTTAGAAAGAGCATACAATTTAAAACAACTTTTCAATTTACTTTTGATATCTAATTTCCTTCATTTTCTTCATATCCTTTGTTGAAAAACATTTCTAAATAGGCTCAGTAGCTGCTGATTGGTGGCTGCATATAAATGCCTTAAGTGATTGGCTCAACCATGTGCATTGCTATTTCTTCAACATAGGATATCTAAAGAATTATGCAAATTAGATAAACGAAGTAAATCGGAGTTTTGTTTAAAATTGTATTCTCTATCTGAATCATGAAAGAAAAACTTTGGGTTTCATATCCCTTTAATATTTAAAATTGTATTAGTTCAATTTTATTACAGCTAGATTACGAGTTTTGCGTTATGAGTGAAAAAGCATCGTTATGCTTCATAACAATGCTTTTTCCCTAACGCCGCTATTACAAGTCTTGTAGGTATAGGTGTACCACATAACTTTTTGGCTGTCACTCAACGTCAGTACCGCACTTTTAAAAAAGTCCTTTTTCAATGGAACTTCCATAGCGCTGCTATTACGAGTTTTGTGGTGAGGCCAAAAAGCGAGCGGTACAGCCTATAACGACAAGATCCGTACCGCCATCTAAAGTCAGTAGTTATGGGTTTTACGTTACAAAGCTGTAGCATAAAACTCATAACTAAAGTGTCGCAAAGTACACTAACACCCATAAACTACCTATTAACCCCTAAACCGAGGCCCTCCCGCATCGCAAACACTAAAATAAAATTATTAACCCCTAATCTGCCGCTCAGGACATCGCCGTCACTATTAAAATGTATTAACCCCTATTCTGCCACCCCCAACATCGTCCAGAACTCAAAAAAGTGAATAGCAGCACTCCAATAAACTTTTCAATTCTTTATTGCATATCCAGGAGTACAAACAGATAGCAACGTTTCGGACTACATGTCCTTCATCATGCCATACTAACATCACTTCCTCTCCCTCCTTATATACCCCTAAGGACACACCCACATTCTAGTTAACTCTTTACCAACTACAAATACTACTTAATTACTTCTGCATACGTGGGTATCCTATATTAATAATTACTAAACTAATTCACAATCTACCTATATTTAATAGGAAGGTGAAAAATACACAGATTTTTATGAAGGCATCAATATTAATTACACAGTATTTCATTTAAAGAATGAATATATATCAATTACAATTTCCAGTTTCCCATAACATTACTATTTTTCTTTTGTCTTAATTCTTTTTTTCTTTCTTTTTTTCTTTTTTTCATATATATCACCACACAATCTCAGATTCTGGGTGCCATCAAACTTCGTACAATATACTGATTATCCAAAAAAGAGAAAAAGAGAGACAAACATAAGCATTAGCCATCATATATAATTTTTCTAAAAAAATTGTACCTAAAGAAAAACAGACAGATCATAATCCTTATTCATACCACATGGAACTAAAGAGTTCAAAGTAAAGATCCAAAATGCCTCTCTTTGTTTCAAATGTTGTTCCCTATCCCCCCCTCTTCTACCAGGGGGGATGTGTTCCAAGATTTGGAATCTAAGTTGGCTCACCCCATGTTGTGCTTCTAGGAAATGAGTCGCTACTGGGGATTTTAGATTTTTTCTCCTAATATTTGATTTATGCTCTGTAATTCTATCACGTACCCTACGGGTCGTCTCCCCTACATAAATCAAACCACATGGGCATTTAAGGAGGTAGATGGCATACTCTGTGTTACAAGTTAAAAAATCTTTAATCCAAAACTTTTTCCCTGACTGTGGATGTACAAATGTAGATCCCTTGATCATACTATTACAGTGGGTGCACCCCAGACAAGGGTAACAACCTAGATTTTTGCTTGTAATATATTTCTGTTTATCACTCTTGGTACTCCCAATGTCTGCCTTTACCAAAGAATCTCTAAGGTTCCTACTTCTTCTATACGCAGGCATAGGTGTCTGCTGAAATTCTGGTATGTCTGAATTACAATTCGATAAGATGTACCAATGTTTGCAAATGATCTTATGAATTTGTGTACTTAATTCATTATATCTGGAGACAAACACCAATTTTTCCCCATCTTTCTTTTTAACTTTTTCTCCAGGTTTCAAAAGACTCTCTCTTGTCATCCCTAATATCTTTTCAATTTCTTTGTGGATCAAATTCTCATCATATCCTCGATCCAAAAAGAGATCTCCCATCTCCCTCAGCCTTTTTTCACTTAAGTTGTCTTCTGACACGATGCGGCGTACCCGCATCAACTGGCTTTTTGGTAGGGAGTTTTTTAAGGATTGAGGATGAGCACTGCTTGCTAATAAAAGATCATTCCTATCCGTCTCTTTCTTATACAAATCTATCCTGATTCTATCCTTATCTTTAAACACCAAAGTGTCTAAAAAGGCAACACTTTCCTCACTGTGGACCAGGGTAAACCTGATATTCCTTGTAGAGAAATTTAGTGTGTCCACAAACTGCAATAGGCTACCAATGTCGCCCAGCCACATGCCAAAAACATCATCAATATAGCGCCACCATGTGGCGCCATATTGTTTAAAAAGTTTATTATTATAAACCAGTTTCTCTTCATATATACTCATATAGATGTTGGCATATGTAGGGGCGACATTGGAGCCCATTGCTGTACCTTGCTTTTGAATATAAAATTGATCTTGGAATAAAAAGTAATTGTAACGAAGTATGATGTCCAATAATTCCAATATAAAATGTTTCTCATCCCCATTAAACAGATTTGAGTCTGTCATCATTTTGTCCACTGCCCCCACACCCCCATCATGACTGATGGAGGTGTAAAGGCTGGACACATCCATACTATAGAGGATACATTTATCCAGAGAAACAGAGATATCCTCCAATTTGTTTAGGAAATCCCCAGTATCTCTGATGAATGATTGAGACTCCACTACAAACCTCCTAAGGATACGGTCTAGATAAGCAGAAACACCCGAGAACACACTGTCCACCCCAGCCACAATCGGACGGCCTGGTGGTTTCATCAAATTTTTATGGATTTTTGGAAGTGTGTATAGGACAGGTGTTCTCGGGTGTTTGTTAATCAAAAACTCTTTTTCTTCCTGTCCAATAATGCCCTTTTGAATAGCAATATCAATACACCTGTTTAGTTCCTTCTGAATGATAAAAACAGGATTATATGTGATCGGCAAATAAATATCTTTATCAGACAACTGGTGTAATATTTCTGATACATAATCCCCTTTATTCTGTAACACAGTGGCTCCGCCCTTATCAGCAGATTTAATTATTAATAGTTTGTTATTTTTAATATTCAACAAACTATCTCTCTCCTTTCTAGAGAAATTGGATACCCTGTGTTTAAACATAAATCCCCTGGTGCTGTGCTTCTTTTTCAATTTATTGATATCACAATACACTTGGGAAATAAACGTATCTATGCTCTTGTGATAATATTGAGGATTAAATCTTTTTTTGTTTTTAAGTTGTAATCTCTTTAAACTCAATTGGTCCCTTGTACTTGACTTATATATATTCACATTCTCAGATGTTATTACATTCCCCTCAGTACTCTTTAAAGCAAAGAACGATTTCAATTTGATCTTTCTAAACAATTTATATAAGTCCTGATCAAGTTCAAAAAAGTCACATTTATTTTGTGGGCAGAATGACAACCCCTTATCCAGGACACACAGTTCCTCATTTTTTATGATTTGATCCGAAATATTAATTACCAGTCTGTCCTTTTGCTCTTTCCTAGGTCGTTCTATCAATACCTCACCGACATTACCTATTTCTTGCGCCGTGTTCGACTGTTGCCTTGACGGGTACTGCGTGTCTGTTTCCCCGTTCCTGTGGCGGTGCTTTTTCCCTCCGCGGCGGAATCGTTTGCCGCTGTTTCGTCTGAGTCCCCCGTCGATTCACTCGACATGTTCTGCGACATCCCTTCTCCTCTCGGTCTCCGCTGCCGCCGCCATCTTGGACCGGAAGTCCCACCTCCTGACCTGTTCTGCGGGTCATACTTCCAGCGGTAGACTCGATCTGTCGAGTAATCTTCCTCATCACGGAGGAATTTCGATCTTTTCCTTTCTTCCAGCGTTTTCCGTAACTCCGCTATCTGGGAATTCACCCCTGCAAGAAATTTGTCCATCTCATCGATGGTAAGTGCTGCCTTTAACTCAGCTTCTAAGCGGCCAATATCTGTTTGTTGTATTTCCAGCTCTTTTTGTAAACACTCCACTGTAAGCACCATAAGATCAAACGAGCATTTATTTAGAATAAGCTCAAACTTCCTGCAGTATTCCATGTTATCCACCATGTGCATTGCTATTTCTTCAACATAGGATATCTAAAGAATTATGCAAATTAGATAAACGAAGTAAATCGGAGTTTTGTTTAAAATTGTATTCTCTATCTGAATCATGAAAGAAAACTTTGGGTTTCATATCCCTTTAATATTTAAAATTGTATTAGTTCAATTTTATTACAGCTAGATTACGAGTTTTGCGTTATGAGTGAAAAAGCATCGTTATGCTTCATAACAATGCTTTTTCCCTAACGCCGCTATTACAAGTCTTGTAGGTATAGGTGTACCACATAACTTTTTGGCTGTCACTCAACGTCAGTACCGCACTTTTAAAAAAGTCCTTTTTCAATGGAACTTCCATAGCGCTGCTATTACGAGTTTTGTGGTGAGGCCAAAAAGCGAGCGGTACAGCCTATAACGACAAGATCCGTACCGCCATCTAAAGTCAGTAGTTATGGGTTTTACGTTACAAAGCTGTAGCATAAAACTCATAACTAAAGTGTCGCAAAGTACACTAACACCCATAAACTACCTATTAACCCCTAAACCGAGGCCCTCCCGCATCGCAAACACTAAAATAAAATTATTAACCCCTAATCTGCCGCTCAGGACATCGCCGTCACTATTAAAATGTATTAACCCCTATTCTGCCACCCCCAACATCGTCGCCACTATAATAAACCTATTAACCCTTAAACCGCCGCCCTCCCGCATCACAAACTATTTAAAGATTATTAACCCCTAATCTGCCGTCCGCCCACACGGACACTATAATAAACCTAATAACCACTAAACCGTAAGCCCTTCACAACTAAATATACTAAATTAAACTATTAACCCCTAAACCTCTGGCCTTCCACATCACTACATAAATATATTAACCCCTAAACCTACTCCTAACCCTATTTTAACCCTAAGCATAACCCTAACCCTAACACCCCCTAACTTAAATATAATTAAAATAAATCTAAACTAAATACAAACTTACCTGTAAAAAAAAACCTAAGGTAGCTACAAAATAACTAATAGTGGATGTCCAGTCATCGAAAAACTGTAAGTGGATCGTCGGGGGTTAGTGTTAGGTTTTTTTAAGGGTTTATTGGGTGGGTTTTATTTTTAGTTTAGGGTTTGGGCAATGTAAAAGAGCTAAATGCCCTTTTAAGGGCAAAGCCCATCCAAATGCCCTTTTCAGGACAACGGTTAGCTTAGGTTTATTTAGGTTTTTATTTGGGGGGTTTGGTTGGGTGGGTGGTGGGTTTTACTGTTGGGGGGTTATTTGTATTTTTTTTACAGGTAAAAGAGCTGATTTCTTTGGGGCAATGCCCCGCAAAAAGGCCCTTTTAAGGGCCATTGGCAGTTTAGTGTAGGCTAGGGTTTATTTTTATTTTGGGGGGGCTTTTTTTATTTTGATAGGGCTATTAGATTAGGTGTAATTAGTTTAAATATCTTGTAATTCGTTTTTTTTTTGATAATTTCATTTTTTATTTTGTGCAATTTAGTGTTTATTTTTTGTAATTTAGATAATTGTATTTTAATATTTTAATTTATTTTATTTTATTGTAATGTTAGGTTTTAGTGTAAGGCAGGTTAGGTTTTATTTTACAGGTAACATAACATAGTAACATAGTAACATAGTAGATAAGGTTAAAAAAAGACTGAAGTCCATCGAGTTCAACCTATACAAATCTAAATACTTACAAAAAGCTCCAGTTAAGCTTAAATAACCCCATTAAAAGGTGGCCCATTTAATATTAGCAATCATATCCATGAATTTTGTTTATATACAGAAATGTATCCAGACAATTTTTAAATGTATCTATGGTATTGGCATTCACTAGCTCCTTTGGTAATGAGTTCCACAATTTTATTGCTCTTACAGTGAAAAAACGTTTCCGTTGCAGGAGATTAAATCTCCTTTCCTCCAACCTTAAATTATGACCTCTTGTCAGAAACAATTTTCTTGGAATAAACATAGCTTCTGCCATCTCTGTATATGGGCCATGAATATATTTATATAAAGTAATCATGTCACCTCTCAAGCGCCTTTTTTCTAAAGAAAACAGACCCAGTTTGGCTAGCCTCTCCTCATAGGTTAATTTCTCCAATCCGCTTATTAGCTTTGTGGCCCTTCTCTGAACTTTTTCTAGTTCTGCAATATCTTTTTTAGCGATCGGTCCCCAGAACTGCACTCCAAACTCAAGGTGAGGTCTTACCAGGGCTTTATATAATGACAGAATTATGCTTTCCTCCCTTGAATCAATGCCTCTTTTAATACATGCTAGTATCTTATTAGCCTTTGAAGCCGCTGCCCTGCATTGTGCACCCATCAGGTAACTTTGTATTTATTTTAATTAGGTAGCTAGTAAATGGTTAATAACTATTTACTAACTAGTCTACCTAGTTAAAATAAATACAAACTTACCTGTGAAATAAAAATAAAACCTAAGATAGCTACAATGTAACTATTAGTTATTTTGTAGCTAGCTTAGGTTTTATTTTACAGGTAAGTATTTAGTTTTAAATAGCAATTATTTAGCTAATAATTGAAATTTTTATTTAGATTTATCTTAATTATATTTAAGTTAGGGGGTGTTAGGGTTATGCTTAGGGTTACGTTAGGGTTATTCTTAGGGTTAGGGTTATGTTAGGGTTAGGTTTAGGGGTTAATATATTTATTTAGTGTTAGTGAATAGTGATGTTGGAGGCCAGAGGTTTAGGGGTTAAAAACTTTAGTATAGTGGCGGCGACATTGGGGGCGGAAGATTAGGGGTTAATAACTGTAATGTAGGTGGTGGCGATGTTAAGGGCGGCAGATTAGCGGTTAATAAGTGTATTTAGGTGGGGGCGATGTTAGGGGCAGCAGATTAGGGGTTAATAACTGTATGTAGGTGACGGCGATATCGGCAGTGGCAGATTAGGGGTTAATAGTTTTATTTAGGTGGCGACGATGTTAAGGGTGGCAGATTAGGGGTTAATAACATTATATAGGTGGCAGCGATGTTGTGGCGGCAGATTAGGGGTTAATAACATTATGTAGATTACGGCGATGTCGGGGGCGACAGATTAGGGGTGTTTAGACGGGGTTTTTATGTTAGGATGTTAGGTTTAAACATAACTTTTTCTTTCCCCATAGATATCAATGGGGCTGCGTTACGGAGCTTTTGTTTCCGCGATTGTAGGTGTTAGGCTTTTTTTTTTGCCAGCTCTACCCATTGATGTCTATGGGGAAATCGTGCACGAGCACGTCAAAGCAGTGCTTGTATTTGGGTGAGGTATGGAGCTAAACGCCACCATATCGCCCACGCAAGCCTGCTTTTTCAAAACCTGTAATAGCAGCGCTATAGGGAGGTGAAATTCCGCCGCTTTTGTGGCGGTCGTTAATTTCCCTATAGCGCTCAAAACTCGTAATCTAGCTGTTAGTTAATTAGTTTGTTAAAAGGCCAGTTTCTAATTTGTTTTCGTTAAAATGTAACAAATAACGAATTTGTTGTTAAAAATAGCATTTTTGTTATTAACAAATGCACGTCTATTGCAGACAAAGCTGTGTTCTAACCAGTAGATACTTCCTGGTGCAAAACACTGCATGAAAAAAATGAATAAAATAATCTAATTATGCAAGGGGCATTTAAACTGGTGTAACCATGGCAGCCTTGGTCACTATAGTCCCATAAAATGCCCAATCAACCGCTAGAGTATTCTGGGAGGGATTCCAACATATAGGCAGAGCAGTAATGCATTTGTGAAATATATAATGCAGACATAGATTCTAGAAGCCAAAAGGCAACCAGGGGTGAACAAAAACCAGTTATTTCAATAAATGTTATATTATAATACAAATATATATTGCATTAATCCTGAGATACAGTTAAAGGGACAGTAAAATCAAAATTAAAGTTTCATGATTCAGATAGGGCACATTTGCTTTGTTTTCTTTGTATTCTTTGTTGAAGGCTAAACCTAGATAGACTCATAGACCAAAAAAGAGAAAAGGCACTTCCTTGTGCGCATCAAACTTGTACAAAACTTCACACATATACCAGGGTATTTACAAGAGTAGCGGCACTCCTTTGTGCTGATATAGAAGCCAGATGAGGCATTGCAGTACCTCAGCTCACTGACCTAACGATGCTGAATACTGTCTGCTCCTTTTTAATCGACTCAAGCATGTAGCTCGTTCCAACAGACAGGAACACGAAGTTAAAGGGCCATAATACCCAAATGTTTAAACACTTGAAAGTGATGCAGCATAGCTGTAAAAAGCTGACTATAAAATATCTCCTGAACATCTCTATGTAAAAAAGAAAGATATTTTACCTCAAAAGTTCCTCAGTAGCCACATCCCATTGTAAAGGATTTCTAAGCAGCATATTAGTGTGTCTGTCCTGGGACAGCTGAAAGGATGAGCCTCATGAACTCTCCTATTATTTCACCAATCAGGTAAAGGAAGCTTACTATGAAATCTCATGAGAGTTAAGTCAAATCTCATGAGATCACAGTAAGAGTTCATGACCTCAGCACTGCTGATGCTGATTGGCTGCTGTTCATTTCTTCATATATTTTTTTTTTTACCTGCAGCTGGGAGCAGGTTAAGTATAACTTTTACACAGAACTTACTCTGTTGAGCTGAGGAGATTGTGAGGTAAAATATCTTCCTTTTTTACATAGAGATGCTCAGGTGAAATTTTCCTGTCAGCTTTTTACAGTTATAATGCATCAGTTTCAAGTGATTTAGCATATGAGTATTATGTCCCTTTAAAGGTAGTATAAAAAAGTTTAATCTCAATAAAAGCATTCATTAAAAGCGTACTGCCCAGTGCAACAACACACAACGCATTTCTCAGCCCTCCGGCCGTTTGAATCTAGCTCCTGGTCTGACTTTGTGGAATTTGATTGGACTCCCTTGAATTTATTGTGTCTGATTTGGATTGTGATACTATATTCTGGTAACATCTTTTAGCAATATTGTTATTAATTTCTTTATTATACCTTAGCCTAACTTATAAACACATTTAGGCCGGACAGATAGCTCATTGTGCTTATTCACTATTACAGAGATCCGTGGCAACCCAAGGGTTGCAGGTTTGATCCCGGCAAGATTTACTCAGCCTTTCATCTTTCCAAGATCAATAAAATGAGTACTATTAAGTTGAATAATAATACCTGTTATCAGTGCTGCGAGTCGATTAAGTGTGAGGTTGTGTGCTATACAAGTATCCAATTATAAAAGTGCCCCCCAGGTCTAGATAAATTAGTTGTCTTGATTTCTAAGCATTTAAAGGCTGCCTCTTATCTCAGTGCACTTTGACAATTTTTCACAGCTAGACAGTGCTAGTTCATGTTTGCAATATAGATAATATTGTGCTTTCTCCTGTGGAGTTATGCATGAGTCAGCAGCACTAATTAGCTGAAATACAATTTTGTAAAACAATAAAATAAGGGGGCAGTCATGCAGAGGCTTAGATGCAAGGTAATCACAGAGGTAATATGTATATTAATATAACAATGTTCGTTATGCAAAACTGAAGAAAGGGTAATAAAAGGATTTTCTATCTTTTTAAACAATAACAAATTTCAAGTAGACTGTTTCTTTAAAGGGTCAGTAAAGTAAAAATTAAAGGGCCAAAATAGTCAAATAATGACACGTTCTGATTCACATGTCATTTTAAGACTATAGACTAGACTCTACACTACTGTGGGGCAGATTACAAGGAGGGCGCTATTTAGCGCTTTCACTCGTGCACAATATGTATATATATATATATATATATATATATATATATATATATATATATATACTTATAGGTATATACAGGAATATCAATTTAAAAATACATAAAACATTTTCCCCTATGTGAAAATCATTGGAATTTAAAATATTTACAGTACATACTAAGTAAAACACATTATTAAATATTAAAATGTTTTTAATTTTTTTTTTCTTGCTTTCAGGTATTTGAGTGTAAAGTGCTCCAAAGTAAATATACATATGAATATATGTGTATACGTACATGTGTATTAATGTTTATATGTGTATATATGTGTATGCATATGTGTATATGTGTATGCATGTGTATATATGTGTATGCATGTGTATATATGTGTATGCATATGTGTATATGTGTATGCATGTGTATATATGTGTATGCATGTGTATATATGTGTATGCATGTGTGTATATATGTGTATATATGTGTATGCATGTGTGTATATGTGTATGCATGTGTATATATGTGTATGCATGTGTATATATGTGTATGCATGTGTATATATGTGTATGCATGTGTATATATGTGTATGCATGTGTATATATGTGTATGCATGTGTATATATGTGTATGCATGTGTATATATGTGTATGCATGTGTATATATGTGTATGCATGTGTATGCATGTGTATATATGTGTATGCATGTGTATATATGTGTATGCATGTGTATATATGTGTATGCATGTGTATATATGTGTATATATATATATATAAACATAACTACACATGTATCAACTTGTAATATGTGCGCAAGTTAGAGCAGGTGCGATATTTCTATATAGCGCGCACTAACGTTAGCGCATCACTTTGTGTGTTTAACCTCCACAAAGGGGTTAAAAACACACAGTAGAAGTGCTGCTCAGGTCCCCTCGGAGCACTACAGGTCCCAAGTTGAAAACACTGCTGATCCAATCAGCAACGCTAGTTACATATCTGAGTTGTGCGACTAGCGCTGCTGATTTGATCAGTGTCGGTATCTGCTCAGCACTTGCAGTGCTCTGCAGGTCCCGAGCAATACTTCTACTGTGTGTTTAACCCATTTTTGGGGGTTAGATACACAGTAGTGTAATGTCAATAAAAATAACATTCTTTAACAAATTAGACCATGTAATTTTTCAACTATAATTGTCCTTTAAGCTTTAATGATTTAGTTAGAACATGATAATTTAAGCTAATTCCCAGTTTATTATTATTATCATCACACTTGCTTTGTTCTCATGGCATTCTTTGATAAAAAGCATATGTACACATCTTCAGCAGCAGCTAAACACTACTGGGAGCTAGCTACTGATTGGTGACAGTACATAGTGTATATGCCTCTTGTCATTGGCTCACCTGATGTGTTCAGCTAGCTCACAGTAGTGCATTAATGCTCTTTCAACAAAGGATACCAAGAGAATGAAGCAACTTTGATAACAGAAGTATAATTGAAAGTTGTTTAAAAATGTTCTATGTGAATCATGAAGGTTTCATTTTGACTTTACTGTCCCTTTAAGCAACTATCATCACAGCACTAATGCAATATCTTTAACTGTTTGGCTGACAGAGGAAAGTACAGACTTACAAAATATAAATTGTCATATTTACATGAACTAGAAAATATCAGACAAAAAGTGAGAGAAGGTTTAATTTTGTACCATTCTAAATCTGTGAATACAACCTACTTACGCTCATATGTTCTCTCTAATTGTTTTACCACTCTGCTTATGGGAATAAATAAAAAGGCTAAAATGAAATGGTTGCAAGGAAATGAAGTTATTCTTGAGTAAATTTAAGCTACAACAGATACATCAGGATATTAACCCGAAGACATCACTAACCACTAATACACAGAAATAGTCATATACCCCAGGACTTGTACAGCTCAAACCTATATAAACAGACACGAAGACGCACCTCAGAGTATCAGAGTATCTCCCCAGGACAGATCGCTCAATCATTCTAATGTATGTTCCTAATACACACACATGACATGCACCTTTCAACAATTCCTTTTACAAAAACATGAGAACACTCAACCTTTCCTAATACAAAGACACTTACCTCACAACCTTTCCTAATACAAAGACACTTACCTGTCAGCCTTTTCTAATAAGACACTTACCTCAACACCTTTCATAATACTATACAGACACCTCTCAGCCTTTCCTAATACAAATACACTTGCCTCAAAACCTTTCCTAATACAAATACACTTGCCTCAAAACCTTTCCAAATACAAAGACACTTACCTGTCAGCCTTTCCTAATACAAATACACTTACCTCAAAATCTTGCATAATACAAAGACACTTACCTCTCAGCCTTTCCTAATACAAAGACACTTACCTCACAACCTTTCCTAATACAAAGACACTTACCTCACAACCTTGCATAATACAAAGACACTTACCTCTCAGCCTTTCCTAACACAAAGACACTTACCTCACAACCTTGCATAATACAAAGACACTTACCTCTCAGCCTTTCCTAATACAAAGACACTTGCCTCAAAACCTTTCCTAATACAAAGACACTTACCTCTCAACCTTTCCTAATACAAAGACACTTATCTGTCAGTCTTTCCTAATACAAATACACTCGCCTCAAAACCTTTCCTAATACAAAGACACTTACCTCTCAACCTTTCCTAATACAAAGACACTTACCTCTCAACCTTTCCTAATACAAAGACACTTATCTGTCAGCCTTTCCTAATACAAATACACTTGCCTCAAAACCTTTCCTAATACAAAGACACTTACCTCTCAACCTTTCCTAATACAAAGACACTTATATGTCAGCCTTTCCTAATACAAATACACTTACCTCAAAACCTTGCATAATACAAAGACACTTACCTCTCAACCTTTCTTAATACAAAGATACTTACCTCACAACCTTTCCTAATACAAAGACACTTACCTCACAACCTTGCATAATACAAAGACACTTACCTCTCAACCTTTCCTAATACAAAGACACTTATCTCACAACGGTTCCTAATACAAAGACACTTGGCTCTCAGCCTTTCCTAATACAATGACACTTATCTCACAACCATTCCTAATATAAAGACACTTTTCTCAGTACCGTTCATAATATAAAGACACTTACCTAATTACTGTTCCTAATACATAGACACTTACCACTCAACCTTTCCTAATACAAAAACACTAACCTCCTAATATTTCACAATACAAAGGCACTTCTGAACCTTTGACAATACATAGGCACTTACCTCACAACATTTTCTAATGCAAAGACACTTACCTCACAACACTTCCTAATTCACAAACATGAGTGTGTGAACGTCTCTCAACCCCTTATAACATTTAGGTATCTAGACACAAACTTTTTATCTCCTACTATAGAGACATCACTGTATATCAAGGTACATACCTCAACCCTTTCTCATACAACACATTAAGACACATACCTCTTATCTCCTAACATGTGGACATCAGGACACCTCTCAACTCATCCAAAATCACTGATATCAGGATATGAACCTCTAACCCTAGATAATATTCACCATAAGCTGCCTCCCCAGCAGTTGATCACTGTGTAATATAATATCAGCAGGACATCCTTTAAATGTAATTAAGCTTCCAGAACAAAAGATTTTCCCTCAAAAAGTTTATGGAACAAGTTTAATCAATATGAATGAGATAAGCTCAGTCTACTGGGACAGGAAAAAGCTTCAGCCCCAGTGGAGTTTACCCCATATTGAGTATAAGTACCCTGCAGTGCCTGTATAAGTGTATATTCAGCAGCAGCAGAGACATGTGGGTGCTCATCGTAATGTGCGCAGCAGGTACATACTATTCAAGCAAATATGATCATTTATTTATCATTTATTTGTATAGAGCCACAAAATGTGTCTTTACAGAGATTGTGTGGGTGTGATGTAGAGCAGTATGTGTGTGTGATGTAGAGCAGTATGTGTGTGTGTGTGATGTAGAGCAGTATGTGTGTGTGATGTAGAGCAGTATGTGTGTGTGTGTGATGTAGAGCAGTATGTGTGTGTGTGTGATGTAGAACAGTATGTGTGTGTGTGTGATGTAGAACAGTATGTGTGTGTGTGTGATGTAGAGCAGTATGTGTGTGTGTGATGTAGAGCAGTATGTGTGTGTGTGTGATGTAGAGCAGTATGTGTGTGTGATGTAGAGCAGTATGTGTGTGTGTGTGTGTGTGTGATGTAGAGCAGTATGTGTGTGTGATGTAGAGCAGTGTGTGTGTGTGATGTAGAGCAGTATGTGTGTGTGATGTAGAGCAGTATGTGTGTGTGTGTGATGTAGAGCAGTATATGTGTGTGTGATGTAGAGCAGTGTGTGTGTGTGTGTGTGTGTGTGTGTGTGATGTAGAGCAGTATATGTGTGTGTGATGTAGAGCAGTGTGTGTGTGTGATGTAGAGTAGTATGTGTGTGTGTGTGATGTAGAGCAGTATATGTGTGTGTGAGATGTAGAGCAATGTGTGTGTGTGATGTAGAGCAGTATGTGTGTGTGTGATGTAGAGCAGTATATGTGTGTGTGATGTAGAGCAGTATGTGTGTGTGTGTGATGTAGAGCAGTATGTGTGTGTGTGTGATGTAGAGCAGTATGTGTGTGTGATGTAGAGCAGTGTGTGTGTGTGATATAGAGCAGTATGTGTGTGTGTGTGATGTAGAGCAGTATGTGTGTGTGATGTAGAGCAGTATGTGTGTGTGATGTAGAGCAGTATGTGTGTGTGATGTAGAGCAGTGTGTGTGTGTGATGTAGAGCAGTGTGCGTGTGTGATGTAGAGCAGTATGTGTGTGTGTGTGATGTAGAGCAGTATGTGTGTGTGATGTAGAGCAGTATGTGTGTGTGTGATATAGAATAGTGTGTGTGTGATGTAGAGCAATATGTGTGCGTGATAGAGAGCAGTGTGTGTGTGATATAGAGCAGTTTGTGTGTGTGATATAGAGCAGTGTGTGTGTGATGTCGAGCAGTATGTGTGTGTGTGTTATGTATAGCAGTATGTGTGTGTGTGTGATGTAGAGCAGTGTGTGTGTGTGATGTAGAGCAGTTTGTGTGTGTAATGTAGAGCAGTATGCGTGTGTGTGATGTACAACAGTGTGTGTGTGTGTGTGATGTATTTGTTGAATTTAACATTAGAAATGAAAAAGTTAGTAATCCTTTAATTCTTCTACAGATAAAGGAAAAAACAGTTGATGTGATATACTTAGATTTTGCAAAGGCGTTTGATACAGTGCCACATGAGAGATTAATGCACAAAATTAAGGGACTGGGAACAGCTCAAAATGTTAGCTCATGGATAAATAACTGGATAAAAGATAGAGAGCAACGAGTAGTAGTGAATGGATCATACTCAGATTGGACAAAGCCAATCAGTGGAGTCCCCCAGGGATCAGTACTTTTTAATATTTTTATAAATAACTTGCAGCAAGGATTAAATAGCGACATCTCTATTTTTGCAGATGATACAAAGTTAAGTAAGGTCATTAGGTCAGAGCAGGATGAACTTTCATTACAAAGGGATCTGCAAAAATTAGAAGTATGGGCAGGTAAATGGAAAATCAGATTTAATACGGGAAAATGCAAGGTTCTACATTTTGGAAGTAAAAATAAGCAGGCAACGTATTATTTAAATGGGACAAGACTTAGCCAAACACAGGAGGAAAGGGATTTGGGGGTAGTAATAGATAGCAAGCTAAAGATGGGTGCACAATACTGGGCAGCAGCTTCAAAGGCTAATACGATACTAGCATGTATTAAAAGAGGCATTGATTCAAGGGAGGAAAGCATAATTCTGTCACTATATAAAGCCCTGGTAAGACCTCACCTTGAGTATGGAGTACAGTTCTGGGGACCGATCGCAAAAAAAAGATACTGCAGAGCTAGAAAAAGTTCAGAGAAGGGCCACAAAGCTAATAAGGGGAATGGAGAATTTAATCTATGAGGAGAGGCTAGCCAATCTGGGTCTGTTTTCTTTAGAAAAAAGGTACTTGAGAGGTGACATGATTACTTGATATAAATATATTCAAGGCCCATATAAAGAGATGACAGAAGCTCTGTTTATTCCAAGAAAATTGTTTGTGACAAGAGGTCACAATTTAAGGTTGGAGGAAAGGAGATTTAATTTCCTGCACCAGAAACATTTTTTCACTGTAAGAGCAAAAAAATTGTGGAACTCATTACCAAAGGAGGTAGTGAATGCTAATACCCTAAATACATTTAAAAATAGTTTGGATACATTTCTGTCTAGAAACAAAATTCATGGATATTATTGCTTGTATTAAATGGGTCATTTTTTAGTGGCATTATTTAATCTTAACTGGAGTTTTTTGGAGGTATTTTATATTTGTATAGGTTAAACTCAATGGACTTCGGTCTTTTTTCAACCTCATCTACTATGTTACTATGTTATGTTATTAAGAGTCTCTAAATCCGTCTCCATGATCTTTGGAGTTTTAAGTTTAGACCAGAATAATTCTTGATTAATATGATTAGGTTCAGTCTCCGAATATAATTGTTTGTATTAATGAGAGAAAAGCTATGTTAATATCCTCAGTCTCCGTATCTCTGACATTATGCGTTTTGACAGCAGAAATATAATTTCTGCTTTCTCTATTTTTTATTGATTTAGCCAAATACTTGGCCAATACACCATGATAGCCCCTATAATAGTTACCAATCTTAAATTCTTCTGTTTGAGATTTTTGATTCAAGAATAAATCTCTCTCCTTTCCAGCCTCTGAATATTTTTTTCCAATTGGTTGCAGAGGAGTCTGCAAGGACTTTCCTGTATGCATTCCTAACCCGATTAGCTAGTTGCAACTCATAAGCATTGAATTTCTTATTCCATGTGTACATGAAAGATTTTATTTCCCCATGCAACTGCCTTAGAGACTTCCCAGAAAGTCTCTATTTTATTAAAATAAAATATATTGAGAAGTACAGAAGTCTTTCCATTTTTGTTTCAACCAATTTGTGAATCTAGGATTGTTTAGAAAAAATTGACTAAAGAAAAAGGTCTGATTTTTATTCACTGTTTTAGAGAGAGAGGAAAACAAAATAGATAAGATTGCATGATCTGATATCGCGAAGTCTCTTATTTCTGCCTTTGATTTTATAATAGAGAGTTTTTCAGAAATGAAAAGGTCATCAATTCTGGAAAAAGTTTTCAAACATTTGGACTCACAAGTAAAAGCACGATCAGGATTCTTAATCCTCCAGGCAAAATTTTTAAAAATACTTTGCTACCTTATTATTTTCCTTTAAGTTTCTTCTGGAAGATCTGTAAAGCTCAGGGCATAAAGTCATATTAAAATCTCCCCCTACAATGAGATTTTCTGAAATAAATGGGAAAAATTTGAGTTTAATTTTGTCCCAGAATGCCGGTGAAAATACGTTAGGGCCATGTATATTACATATTATAAATTTAGTATTATTGACTTGTATTTGTAATAAGATATATCTAGATTCTTGATCAGAGTCAATATCTACAATCTTATAATTTAAATATTTATGGATCAAGATCGCCATCCTGCACTTTTTTGATAATTTCACTTTTTTGAAAATGTTACACTTTATTTAGATGCCATAAACTCTTCTGCTTCTTTAATATTATTCAGAAATATTTTGTTACCATTGTCTTTTATTGAAATTTTAGCAGGATACAATAATCGGGCTTTTATCCCTTTATTTATAAGTTGGCTACAGATAGGGGATATTTTTTTCTCTTGGTAGAGGTTTCAATAGAGAAATCTTGGAACAATAGAAGTTTATTATTGTCATATGTAAAAGTATCAAACTTTCTATATAATTTTAAGATTTCTATCTTATCCTGAAAATTTAACAACTTGAAAATGCAAACTCTGGGCTCATTTCCATTGAGCCGTAATTAGGTTTGCGTGCACTCGCAAACCGATAAATATGTTGTCAGAAGCAATATCGTTTATCGACTGATTCCAACGGCCCATTATAAGGCGATTTCGGCAACCGGACTACGGCTACAGAAAACATTATCATGTCCCATACAAAGTATAGGAAGCCGTTAATCTTTAAATTATATCCAGTTTCCAATGCCCGCGCAAACCGCTACTACACTGTCGGAGGCTGCCGATACACTAACAAAACTTACACCCAGATCAACTAGGTTTAAAACAGGAAAAAGGTGCTCTTTGAGACCTTTTCCCATTGAAATCTAAGCCAGCACGTCAAAACCCCTCTATCCACCACCCCCCCCCACATCACAACTTATAATAAATGTATTAACCTCTAGACCACCATGCCCAACAACTCAAACTAGCTATTTAAACTATTAACCCCCTAATCTGCAATGCCCTCACAATCCAAATTATCTATTACCCCCTAATATGCAATGTCCCCACAACACAAACTATCTATTAAATCTATTAACCCCTAATTCGCCATTAACTCACATCGCAATTAACCTAATAAATCTATTAACCCCTAAACCACCAAACCCACAATGCAAATAACTAATTACGAAGCCCCCTAACCTATCACCCCTTAAATTAACCCCATTACAAAAATTAAAATAATCCTAAATTACAATTAAAATAATAAAGCTAACATTACTTAAAAAATAAGTTTAAATGAAGCTAAAATTACAGAAAATAAAAGTCTAACATTACATAAATAATTAACAAAATTATCAAAAATAAAAAAATTAAACCTAATCCCTATGAAAATAAAAAAGTCCCCACAAAATAAAAACACCCCCTAATCTAATACTAAACTACCAATAGCCCTTAAAAGGGCCTTTTGGGCATTGCCCTAAGTTAAACAGCTATTTTACCTTTAAATAAACTAAGTTCCCCCTAACAGTAAAACCCCCACCCACCAAAACCCACAAAATAAAAAACTAACACTAAAAAATCCTAAACTACCCAAAAATGGGCAATCAGCTCTTTTACTGCCATTAAAAGGGCATTCAGCTCTTTTTCAGCGCCCAAATCCCTAATCTAAAAAAAAAAAAAAAATTAAAAAAAGCCTAACTCTAATCCCCAGATAGCTACTCACGGTTCCTGAAGTCCAGCGGTGAAGTCTTCTTCCAAGCGGCGACCTCTTCTATCTTCATCCAGTACCGCGGAACTGAAGACCAGCGACCGCTGAACTGAAGGCCGGCGACCGCGGAACTGAAGGCCGGCGACCACGGAACCATGGAACGTGGAGGATCCTCTTGGTACGAGCACTCAGAATTCTTTTTAAGCAACGTTTCAGGGAACATTCCCTTAGCATGACTAAGGGGATGTACCCTGAAATGCTGCTTATTTTACCGACTTAATAAAGTGCTAAAAAGAATTCTGAGTGCTGTGGACTTCTTTGGGATTCAGTATATGCTGTGGAGACTCGGCAGTGTCTCTTTTCTTTACGTGCCCTTTTCTGTGGTGCTGTTCCATTCCTGTATGTATAAGCACATATTAACAAGTATACTGATGAAGGGACCATCATTCCTGGTATTTCAAAAGAGTCTGATGAAGTAAGAAATATACTGCATTGCCTTTTATTACTACCCTGTTTTTTTATCCTTCATATTATTCATATAATTATATTGTGGGTGAATTGTGTTCTGGGTGTGAGATAAATCTTTTCATTAAAGGGACACTGAACCCAAATTTTTTCTTTCGTGATTCAGATAGAGCATGCAATTTTAAGCAACTTTCTAATTTACTCCTATTATCAATTTTTCTTCATTCTCTTGCTATCTTTATTTGAAAAAGAAAGCATCTAAGTTTTTTTTTTTGGTTCAGAACTGTGGACAGCATTTTTTATTGGTGGATGAATTTATCCACCAATCAGCAAGAACAACCCAGGTTGTTCACCAAAAATGGGCCGGCATCTAAACTTAAATTCTTGCATTTCAAATAAAGATACCAAGAGAATGAAGAAATTTTGATAACAGGAGTAAATTAGAAAGTTGCTTAAAATCGCCTGCTCTATCTGAATCACAAATGAAAATTTTTGGGTTCAGTGTCCCTTTACATACCGTGCCTCAAATAACAAAAAAGTGAAAAAAAGGGCAAAATTAAAGGGTAAGGCAAAAGAAACAAAAAGTAGGATACCCAGTATCTTAGTATTTACAGTGAAGATTTGCACGTGAATGTGTATGTGTTTATTTTTATTTATTTTTTTAACCCCTTTAGGTTTTTATATATTGGAAAAAAAACAGTGTTATAGTGATAATGACAAGGCTCGCCAAAAAATCCAACAATCATATCCCGGATAACGTCACATGATTAAAAAAAAAAAAAATTCAGATCATGATAAAACAAATCACAGAATTAAATCTTACAGTTGAAATATACTGTACTCTGGAATTTCAAAACTGCATATAGAAATTTAGAATGGAGGACCAAACCTTTGCGTGTCAGCTCTAAATAAGAAATGTGGCACAATAGTATCACAAGTTATTTAGCTTTAATAACATTTTTTTTTTACAACCAAACGGATAGATTACGAGTTTTGCGTTAGAGGCTGTGCGGTGCTAACGAGCAGTTTATGCTCACCGCTCACTTACAGACAGCGCTGGTATTATGGGTTTTTACAATCCCGGCGTTAACCGCAAAAAAGTGAGCGTACAGCAAAATTTCTCTCCACATCTCACCTCAATACCAGCGCTGCTTACGTTGGTGGTGAGCTGGTAAAACGTGCTTGTGCTTGGCTGAAAAAAAAACTAACACCTGCAAAAAAGCAGCGTTCAGCTCCTAACGCAGCCCCATTGATTCCTATGGGGAAATAAAAGTTATGTCTACACCTAACACCCTAACATGAACCCCCGAGTCTAAACACCCCTAATCTGCTGCCCCCAACATCGCCGACATCTACATTATATTTATTAACCCCTAATCTGCCGCCCCCAATGTCGCCGCAACCTAACTACATTTATTTACCCCTAATCTGCTGCCCCCAACGTCGCCACCACTATAATAAAGTTATTAACCCCTAAACCTAAGTCTAACCCTAACCCTAACCCCCCCTAACTTAATATAATAAATAAATCAGCCAATCGTAATTAAGGTAGAAAAAATCCTGGCATTCTATTGGCTGATTGGAACAGTCAATAGAATGCCAGCTCAATCCTGCAGGCTGATTGGACCAGCCAATAGGATTGCACTTCAATCCTATTGGCTGATTGCATCAGCCAATAGGATTTTTTCTTCCTTAATTCCTATTGGCTGATAGAATTCTATCAACCAATCGGAATTGAAGGGACGCCATCTTGGATCACGTCATTTAAAGGAATCTTCATTCGGTGTTTAGCCGTCAGAAGAAGAGGATGCTCTGCGTCGGATGTCTTGAAGATGGACCTGCTCCGCGCCGGATGGATGAAGATAGAAGATGCCGTCTGGATGAAGACTTCTGCTCGTCTGGAGGACCATTTGTCAGGGTTTTTTCCCTGTTGTTTGCCATGTGCTGCTGGCAGCCATTTTACTCACCTCTCTTCCTGACTATGGTGCATTGTGGGGGATGCTGCTAATTTCCTACACTTCCTTTTATGGCCAGACTGGTGTGCATCATCCATGTGAGACAGGATGCAGTCTCAGAATTGTGATGTCATCACTTATTATGTAATGGGCCTCTGTTCAGTATGCTTTGCCTTTGCGTTGTCTCAGACCTGTTTGTGAGAGTTCCTGTGTATTACCTGGCTGCCTGACGTCCTTCCTGGTTCCTGATCCCTGGCTTGTTCCTGACTCTGCTGTTTTCCTTGTTCCTGATTCCGGCTCGTCTGACTATTTGCTTTGGCTCCTGACTCGGCTCATCTGACTACCAACTCTGGTTTTGACTCCTGGCTTGTTATTTGACTTGTGGACTTCTTATTATTTTTTGCTATGAATAAAGGTGTGATTATTTTTGCACTTCTCATCTCAGTCTGATTCCTGGCACCCTGACGCCACTGCGCCCGGCTTGGATGAAGACTTCTCCCGGCTTAGTTGAGGACTTCGGCCCGGTTGGGTGAAGACGTCTCCCGGTAAGGTAATCTTCAGGGGGTTAGTGTAAGTTTTTTTTAAGGGGGGATTGAGTGGGTTTTAGAGTAGGGTTGGTTGTGTGGGTGGTGGGTTTTAATGTTGGGGGGGAATTGTAATTTTTTTTTCAGGTAAAAGAGCTGCCCTGCAAAAGGCCCTTTTAAGGGCTATTTGTAATTTAGTTTAGGGTAGGCCCTTTTTTATATTGGTGGGCTTTTTTATTTTATTAGGGGGATTAGATTAGGTGTAATTAGTTCAAAAATCTTCTAATTTGTTTATTATTTTCTGTAATTTAGTGGGGGGTTTTTGTACTTTAGATAATTTTATTTAATTGTAATTAATTGTATTTAATTTAGGTAATTAATTTAATTGTAGTGTAGTGTTAGGTGTAATTGTAACTTAGGTTAGGTTTTATTTTTTTTTTATTTATGTTTTCTTTTTATTTTCAATTCAAAACAACAGGTAAACATATGTAAGGTCAACAGTTTACAATCAAGGCAGGATAAATAAATCATAAAAAAGATTAATGTTAGGCTAAATATAGCATAGCGTTTGCCATGAGGACAGTCCTTGTTGAAAGATTATACCATAGTCCAGTGTCCTTTAAATAATCCATCGTGTGCTGTGACATTAGAGCTCTTGTGCTTAGGAAGAGTTAGAGATCAGCAGATGTGGGGAAGCTCCTGTTGTTTCAAAGATAGGACTAATGGTGTCCTTGCCCAATTGGGATGCTGATATACATTCCTCAAGACATAATGTATTATAAGTGTGAGGCAATGAGAGTAAACTTATCTCAAAAAATTAGCACTTAACATAAATTAAGGAGAGAAAGGAAAAAAGAGTAGAGTAAAGGAAAATACGGGAAATGGAAAGATAGTGGGGAGCTAACATGGTAACCGTGTACACATTCAGTGGTCTCATTTCTCTGCTTCTTCTGATGTTGTTTACTTGCCCACTTCACTAGCCTGTGGTTAGAATTTCTATGCGTTGAACCATATTTAGATCATTACAAGTTGTATATGATAAGGGCAGAAATGTCTCGGTGGTGGCGGGGAGAGGGGGGGGATAGTTTTTTTTTATAGAATTTAAAGGGGAGACCGTTTGTTTATTTGAGTCTATGTATCAGCGAGTGTGAAGGATTCCCATAAGAAGAGCATATCTTGGTATAGGGTGATTTGACCTAGTTTGAGGTAGTGCAATCTTTCCAGAAGGAGGTTTTTTTGAACCAATGTTATCCATTCCTGGATAGCAGGGATTAATGTAGATTTCCATTTTCTAGGGATTAGCTGATTTGCAGCGTTGAGCATTAAGTGGTAAAGGTGTTTTCTTATCTTACAAGTGATGGCGGGGGGTTGGCAGAGTATAACTAAATCTGGGGTGGGAGATATGTTTGTGCTTAATATTTTATTAATATGTTTAAAAATTTGTGACCAAAATGGTTTTATAAGATCGCAGTCCCACCAAATGTGGGTAAGGTGTCCCTCTTGTGTGCAGCCTCTCCAACATAGTATTGATGAGTTTTTATATATAGATTTTAACCTTGCTGGAGTTAAGTACCATCTCATCATTATCTTGATGTTGGTCTCTTTAGCTTGGGCTGAATGTGCTGAGTGTGTTAGAGTGTCGAATCTGCGCGTCCAGATTTTGGGGGCAGTGTTCGTCTTGAGTTGTAGGTCCCATCTTTTTGTATAAGAAGGGAGAAGTGGAAAGGTCATTTGTAGGATCAGTTTATGTAGTTTGGAGATTGTTCTAGGTGTATTTTCTATTGATTGACATATTTGTTCAAAGGGAGTGAGAGGTCGTGTTAGGTTCTTTATATCCTTGTGTGTGGTTATGTAGTGTCTTGCCTGGTTAAGACGAAACCAAGAGGATAGAAATGGATGATTTAAAGAATCCATTTGGTTTTTGGTTTTGATTTTGTGATTATTATCTGTCAAGAGGTATATAGGAAGTGATCTGGAAGGTCTTGCGAGCTGGGGGGGCATTTGGTGAAGGCCTGGTGGGAATTCTGGGTTATTTAGAAGTGTGGTGAGAGGAGAATATCGAGAGGAGATTTTGTTCAGTGGTTTGTTGATTTGTCTCCAGTCTGACCATGTTTCATTTGTTATGGATGAGGAGGATATACTGTATTTATTGAAGAAACCATGGTTCCAACATATCTCATCTAAGTTGTGCGACAAGGATAAGGTGTTTTCTAATTGTACCCATTGTTTGGGATTTGGGCCATTGATTTTGCACCAATCTGAGATTCTTTGCAACGAAATGGCAAGTTTATAGGAGCGAAGATGAGGGACCCCCAATCCCCCATCACTAGGAAGTTTATGAAGCGTGTTTTTATTAATTCTAGGGGGTCTGCGTCTCCAAATATAATCATTTATAATTTTTTGCAAGATATCCAGGTCTTTCTGGGTGCCTGGGATGGGGATTGTCTGGAGGATATATAATACTTTTGGCAATAGCATCATTTTTGCTGTGTGGATTCTGCCTAGCCATGAAATGTTTTTGGGTAGCCAAGTTGAGGTAAGGTTTTTAAGTTCTGAGATTAAGGTACCATAGTTATGTATGCGGAGATCTGCTATGTTGGGGGTAATGCGAATGCCTAAATATTTTAAGAATTTTGTTTGCAATTTGAGGGGGCAAGATAGTTTCAATTCATCTAGAGATTGGTTAGTAAGATTGATAGGGAGATATTCAGATTTTGTCATATTGATCAGGAAATTGGATACAGTCCCATAGTGGTCTAACTCTGAAATAGTTGTTCTAAGGGAGGGGAGCGGGTTGGTGAGTGTCAGGAGAATGTCATCTGCGAATATGGCTAACTTGTGAGTTTGGTCACCTACCTCTATTCCACGTATCTGGTTATTATGACGTATTTTAATAGCGAGCGGCTCTAAGGCTAAGATAAATAAGAGTGGGGATAAGGGGCATCCCTGTCTGGATCCATTTCTGATTTCTAAGGGGTCGGAAAGCGTACCGTTTATTCTGATTTGTGCTGTGGAGTTGGTATATAAGGCTAGGATTTTTTGAATAAAAGAGTCTGGGAAGTTATATCGTCTTAGGGTTTCTTGTAGAAAAGTCCAGTCTAGTCTGTCAAATGCCTTTTCGGCGTCAGTCGATAGGAAAACAGTCGGGGATTGGGTTGTCGAGATGTATTCTAGGAGATTGAGAACTTTAACTGTATTATCTTTAGCCTCTCTATGGGGCACAAAACCCACTTGATCTTGGTGGATTAAGGACGGTAGGATTTTATTAAGACGGGTGGCTAAAATTTTGGCGTAGAGTTTTAGATCTATATTAAGTAGGGAGATGGGTCTATAATTGGCTGGGGAGTCAGTAGTTTTACCTGGTTTGGCAATAACAGAGATATTTGCTTGAAGCATACTATCAGAGAAGGGACGGGAGGCATTTATGTGGTTAAATAGGTTTGTTAAGGGTGGGATTAGTAAATTTGCAAATATTTCATAATAGAGACCTGTATAGCCATCTGGGCCTGGGGCTTTATTTTGTTTTAACTGTCGGATTGCGTCATTTACTTCTGAGGTGGATATGGGTTTCTCCAGTAATTCGCTTTGCTCAGGGGTCAATTGTGTGAGTGGAATATTTTTAAGGTATTGGGAGCAAAGTTGGCGGTGTTTTTGGGTGTCCCTGTTGGGATATAAGTTATAGAGTTTATGGTAGAATACTTTGAATTCGTTCGCTATAGTGTGTGTATCTTCTATGATTTTATAGAGTGTACATAGGTTTTCTGTTGTTGTTTTTTTAGAGCTCTTGCAAGGTATTTCCCTGGCTTATTACCCTCTCTATAAAAATTTTGTTGGAGAAATAGCAATTGCCTTTGTGCTTTGATATGAAGGATGGAATTCAGTTTATCTCTCTTTACTCTGAGTTCCTCAAGAACAGCATTATCCAGGGGGTTGATTTTGTGGGTGTAATCTAGGTCAGATATTTCAGAGGTTAAGCTTTCTATTTCTAGTCTTGAAACAGATATCAAAAACAAAATAAGTCCTTGATGGAGGTGCGCCTATGGTGACGAATGTAGCAAACAATCCGATATAAGGCTGCTCTTCTGTAGCGTGCGTAGACGGTTAGGAAATCTGTAGTGGGGAAACAGGAAGGCGCCAATAGGGTGATAACGTATAGACCCAGACAGGTGAGTATAAGGAGAGAAAAGGTACTCACAAGCAGGGCGGCACTTGAACGTGCCTAACCAAGCGGGCCGGGACCACAGCGTCGCCCGGGAGACTCACAACGGCAACAACACCAATCCTCGAGCCGGACCAAGTTCCGTGTGGCCAATCAGGAATGCTGGATGATGACACACCTCCCTCTTCGTATGCCGATACTGAACACAGGCATAGAGGGTAGGAGACAGGAACAAACTGTGTAAGGCTCTCCCGAATACCGAGAGCTTGATTCACACAAGCCAACAAGCTGCTATAAAGACATGAGACTTATGTATAAGGAGCTAGAGAGCATATCTAATAGGTTAGACGTCATGTGTGCACACGGTAAGAGACAGAAGAGGGGAAAGATAGAGAGAGCAGAAAAAGGTAGAGAAAAGGGAGTAAAGAGAGAGAGAAAAAAGAAACAAAATACAGTTTCCATCTTAAGTACATTAAACATTCCTAAATTTAAGGAGATAAACTCCCAACTGTATGAGAACCATTAAACTTTGCTAATGACTAACAGTCAGCATATTATAAAAAATCAAGCATTTCAGTGCAATAAAAGGGAACTAAGAAAAAACATTGTGCAGCAATAAACCAATAATAAAGAAATATGGGCCCCAATCTAAACTGGGGCAGGAAGAGTGGTAACAAAAAGTGAGGTTTACCACGAAATGTTAAAGTCAGCTTGTATCACCTCTAGAAGACATCTGGGGTGAAGCGGGCTTCTGTGTTCTCTTTTGACGGACTGGAATCCATTCCTTCCGTTGCGGGAGTGGTGTAGGACCTGTGGTGTTGTGGTCTTTGATATGGGCGGGGAGGCCCTCATCTAGTTGTGGCGGTTGAATGTCTAATTCTTTGCAGATAGGTAAGATGTCATCTGTAGTGGAGCATGACAGGCGTCTGCCCTTCCATAGTATTATCAAATGAAAGGGAAAACCCCATCGGTATGGGATGCTTCTCTTCCGTAGGAGCGATGTTAGTGGTTTAAGATCTCTGCGTTTGGAGAGTGTCCTTTGAGATAGATCAGCGAAAACCTGTATCTCCACATTGTCGTACCTGAGGGGTTGTTGTTCTCTTGCAAGTTTCATTAATTCTTCTTTTATCTGGTAATTGGTGATTCTGGCTATAACGTCTCTTGGCGGTTGGCCTATTTGTGGTTTGGGGCGCAGAGCTCTGTGAGCCCTGTCAATTTCAATTTTTGTCTGTGTTTCTTCTTTTTTCAGGGTACTGAAAAAGTTTTGAAGGTATTGCTCTAGATCAGGTGTTGCAACAGCTTCAGGATTCCTCTTAGTCTGATGTTATGGCGCCTGCTGCGGTTTTCTGCGTCGTCCAGTTTATCTTCCAGCTCTGAAATGTTTGCACCCTGACGTTGAATAGTGTGATGGAGCTCTGAGATAGCTTCTGCCTGGGCATCTTGTGTGTTTTCAAGTGATTCTACCCTGTGTCCTATTTCAGAGATGTCTTTCTTGAGGTCAGAGATCTCATCTTTAATGCATTGCTTGACTTGAGTTATTAGTGATGAAAAGTCTTTTTTTGAGGGGATTGAGTGAAATAGAGCTGTGGGTATGGTAATGCTTTCTGCAGGTTGATCACTTTCAGATTCTGATGAACTTTGGCCTGAGACAAGATCAGGGGGGTCAGCTTCTTCTGAAGCATTGGCTTTATTTTCCAAGGTCTTAAAGAATGTATTTACAGTGTGAGATGTGGCTTTCAACTGCTTGCTGTTTTTACTTGGTTTACTGCCTTTCTTTGGCGACATTTTAGCGTAGATAGAGAGGTTTGCAACACCAGTTAGCAGCTGCAAAGAAATGAGAGGTGACTCTAGGATCTGTATTGACAGTTATGCCCCTTTTAGTAGGAGAAAGTAGGTTGCAGCGTGATTTCTCAAATGAGGTAAAGGATTGTGCCCCCAGGTCTTTTCACTATTAAATTTTTGATGAGGAGAAGCTTATGTTGGCAATAAGCTATGTGTAGTGTTGCCCCTCTGCGGTTTATTCAAAGTTCTATTCTATGTAGGCATGTAGGGGTTAATGCTTGAGCCTTTTGTGTTACATTATGTGCCGGTGCTGCGATATGAACATATATGTTCTTAGTGCAAATATATCCCCACAGTAAAGCTGCCGGACATAGGTCTAGCTGAGAGATGTATCTCACTCTGCTGCCTCAGCTGTTAGTGCCGGACTTCTCCTTTTGTTGTGCGAGGTGCGCGTAATACTTTATTTTAGGCTGCGGCCTACCGCGTGACTCACCTCCGCATCGGGAAGCCGTGACTTGTTGCCCAGTGCTTTGTTGCTGCTCCGGTTTGCCTCGACCTAAGTTGCTCAGTTGTTATGGGCTAACCGTGAGAGCCGATGTGATGGTGTCTCACTTAGAAGCGTTGGCGGGTGTGTGAAGGCCGCAGTCGTGCGCTCAATTTTAGGAGGTGCTCCGGTGTTTAAAATTGCAAATAGACGATCCCAGAGTGGCTAGCCACAGAGTGAATGTGTTTGCCGAAAATTGTGTCTGTTAGTTTGAGTGAGGCATGAGCCTGAATCGTTCTCATACAGATAGGGCTGAGGAGCTCTAAGAGAAAGCAGCCATCTCCTAGGCTGGCTAGCTCCGCCCCCAGGTTAGGTTTTATTTTACAGGTAAATTTGTCTTTATTTTAACTAGGTAGTTATTAAATAGTTAATAACTTTTTAATAGCTATTGTACCTAGTTAAAATAAATACAAACTTGCCTGTAAAATAAAAATAAAACCTAAGATAGATACAATGTAAATATTAGTTATATTGTAGCTAGTTTAGGGTTTATTTTATAGGTAAGTAATTTTAAATAGGAATTATTTAGTTAATTGTAGTAATTTTATTTAGATTTATTTAAATTATATTTAAGTTAGGTCGGGTTAGGGTTAGGGTTAGACTTAGGTTTAGGGGTTAAAAACTTTATTATAGTGGCGGTGATGTTGGGGGCGGCAGATTAGGGGTTAATAAATGTAGGTAGGTGTCGGCAATGTTAGGGCCGGCAGATTAGGGGTTAATAATATTTAAATAGTGTTTGCGATGCGGGAGTGCGGCGGTTTAAGGGTTAATATATTTATTATAGTGGCGGCGATGTCCGGTTCGACAGATTAGGAGTTAAAAAATGTATTTTAGTGTTTGTGATGTGGGAGGGCCTCGGTTTAGAGGTTAATAGGTAGTTTATGGGTGTTAGTATAGTTTTTAGCACTTTAGTTAAGCGTTTTATGCTACGGCGTTGTAGTGTAAAACTCTTAACTACTGACTTTTAAATGCGGTACCAGTCTACCCCTCACTTTTGGTCAGACTCGTAATACCGCCGCTATGCAAGTCCCATTGAAAATATAGGATACGCAATTGACGTAAGTGGAATTGCGGTATTTCCGAGTCTGGCCAAAAAAGTGAGCGGTACACCTGTACCTGCAAGACTCGTAATACCAGCAGGCTTTAAAAAGCAGCGTTGGGACCGGCCAACACTGCTTTTTAAGGCTAACGCAAGACTCGTAATCTAGCCGAAAGAGTATAAACAGTATTCACTGTCCAGTGAGCATTGTGCTGGAACTCTATCGTTTTGACACAATATTCTTTTATCAGAATTTTTTTTCTCCCTTTGTTACTTATTGTATCTTCTTCTTTCTCTCCTCTTAAAGGGACGTAAAACAAGTTAAGATCTGTGCATATCCTAAAAGGGCTGATTAATTAAAAATAGTTTGCTGGCAAGTATTTTAAAATAATTTTCAAAAATAAGCAAAATGAATTACATAGCTAAGCTGCCTGGAGAAACCAACTCCACCCCCCTTATCAGTGTTTAGACACAGGCATTGTATTTCAAATGAGTTCACAGCTTCTAGGCATGCTCCAGCAGATTACACATTTTTGCATTCTACCAAAGCAACAATAGATATAGATACAGTCATAGAAGGAAATGTCTGGGGGGAGTTAGAGCTTTACAATTCAGAAACTAAAAAGAAAGGGTTAATGGCGAGGCTCTGCAGTATAAATTTGCAGATAAAGTAATTAAAGTACATATTATTATATTTTGTCTCTATCCCAACTTATTTTATGTCCCTTTAACTCCTGCAGAAGCCATCAATAATTAGAATCACCCTTAGAGATGCATGTAAAGTCAGCTTTCCATTTGAGATTCACATACAAAGCAGATTTATTTTCAGAAGGATTTAGGGAGAAGGTTAGGAATAGACCCTGATAACAGGCTGCTTGCTTAATTGAAGCCACTTAAAGGGCCATTATACACTAATTTTTTCTTTGCATAAATGTTTTGTAGATGCTCTATTTATAAAGCCCAGATTTTTTTTTTTTTTTTTTTAAATGTATAATTTTGCTTATTTTTAAAGAACATTGCTCTGATTTTCAGACTCCTTACCAAGCCCCAAAGTTTTATTTGAATACCGTCAGCTACCTTCTCCAGCTTGCTCCTGTTTGTGTAAAGGGTCTTTTCATATGCAAAATAAGGGGGGGGGATGTCTTATTTCCCACTTGCAGTGGGCTTTCCAACTACCTTTTCAACAGAGCTAAACTGAGAGCTTCTAAGTAAGTTTTTAAACAGTTTTATACTGGATTTTTATATCAGTATCTGTGCATCTTATTCTTTATAGTAGTGTCTATTACATGCAGTTATATGAAAATGAGTGTATACTGTCCCTTTAAGTTACTTAAGTAAAAAGTCAATTTAAAGGGGAGATATTATTAGGCATATTTCATGATTAACTTCTTTTAATATAGGATTAAATGATGATGGCCAAACATATAACAAAATGCCACCGCTCTTGCTGGAGTAGGTAAGTTTGTATAGTACTGTAAGAACAACACTAAGAGTATATTTGCAGATCCCTCTATGGGTACAGGATACTGGGCTCCACTGCTGCAAATCGAGTTCTAGGCTCAACTTTAACGAGCAGTAAATGGTAGGCATAATGTCGCTTAATGGGACACTGAACCCAATTTTTTTCTTTCATGATTCAGATAGAGCATACTATTTTAAGCACCTTTCTAATTTACTCCTATTATCAAATTTTCTTCATTCTCTTGGTATCTTTATTTGAAAAGCAAGAATGTAGGTTTATATGTCGGCCCATTTTTGGTGAACAACCTGGGTTGTTCTTGCTGATTGGTGGTTAAATTCACCCACCAATAAACAAGTTCTGTCCAGGATACTGAACCAAAAATTGTCTGGCTCCTTAGCTTAGATGCCTTCTTTTTCAAATAAAGTAGTGAGGTGTAAAAAAAGGAGTAAAAATCATACAAAAATAGGAACTGGAAAAATAATGTGCTTTATACAAAAAATCATAACCACAAAAAATAGGGTGGGTCTCATGGACTCTTGCCACTATAAAATAAATGACTTTATCAGGTAAGTTCTTACATAAATTATGCTTTCTTTCATGTAACTGGCAAGAGTCCATAAGCAATTGTTGTATGGGATATAATACCAAAGATGTGGAAGTCCACGAGTCACTAGAGAGGGAGGTATAAAATAAAAACAGCTATATCCGCTGAGAAATTAAATCCAAAAAAATAATGACTTTTTAAAATTTCAAAAACCTCAAATCAAAGGCACTAGAATCAAACTGAGACAGCTGCCTGAAGAACCTTTCTACCAAAGGCTGCTTCCGAAGAAGCAAACACATTAAAATGGTAAAATTAAAGGACCAGTCAACACAGTAGATTTGCATAATCAACAAAGGAAAGATAACAAGACAATGCAATAGCACTTAGTCTGAACTTCACATGAGTGGTAGATTTTTTTTCTGACAATTTTAAAAGTTATGTCTTTTTCCACTCCCCCTGTACCATGTGACAGCCATCAGCCAATCACAAATGCATACACGTACCATGTGACAGCCATCAGTCATTCACAAATGCATACACACTTATTCTTGCACATTCTCAGTAGGAGCTGGTGACTCAAAAAGTTTAAATATAAAAATACTGTGCATATTTAGTTAATGGAAGTAAATTGGAAAGTTGTTTAAAATGACATGCTCTATCTGAATAATTAAAGTTTAATTTTGATTGAGTGTCCCTTTAAGTAAATGTATGCAAAGAAGACCAAGTTGCTGCTTTGCAAATTTGATCAACTGAAGCTTCATGCTTGAAAGCCCAAGCAGTGGCAACTGATCTAGTAGTATGAACTGCCCCACCTCCAAATAAGCTTTGTGAATCAAAAGTTTCAACCAATATGCCAGAGAAATGACAAAGGCTTTCTGAACTTTCCTGGAACCAGAAAAAATAACAAATAGACGTCTTTCTGAAATCTTTAGTAACCTCCACATAATATTTCAAAGTGCTTACCACATCCAAAGAATGTAGATACCTTTCAAGAGTATTCTTAGGATTAGGACACAAGGAAGGAACAACAATTTCCCTATTAATGTTGTTAGAATTCACAACTTTAGGCAAAAATTTAAACGAAGTCCGCAAAACAGCTTTATCTTGATGGAAAATCAGATAAGGAGATTCACAAGAGTGACAAGACAATTCAGAAACTCTTCTACCAGAAGAGATAGCCAAAAGAAATAACACTTTCCAAGAAAGTAATTTAATTTATTATCCAGAGAATGCATAGGCTCAAAAGGAGAAGCTTGTAAAATCTTCAATACCAAATTGAGACTCCAAGTAGGAGAAATAGATTTAATAACAGGTTTGATACGAGTCAAAGCCTGAAAAAAACTGTGACTATCAGGAAGCTTAGCAATCTTTCTATGAAATAAGACAGAAAGAGCAGAAATGTGTCCTTTAAAGTATTTGCAGACAACTATTTATCCAAACAATCCTGAAGAAACTGTAAAATCCTAGGAATTCTGAAAGAATGCCAAGAATAATCATGGGTGGAACACCATGAAATATATGTTTTCCAAACCCAATGATAAATCTTCCTTGAAACAGACTTACAAGCCTGTATCATAGTGCTAATCACTGAGTCAGAAAAACCTCTATGACTTAGCCCTAAGCGTTCAATTTTCATGCCTTCAAATTTAGAGATTTGAGATCCTGTTGGGAAAACGGCCTTTGAAACAGAAGGGCTGGCCAGTGTCCAAGGCTGGCAACTGGACATCCGGACAAAATCCGCATACCAAAACCTGTGAGGCCATGCAGGTGCTATCGGAAACACATAAGATTGTTCCATTATGATCTTGGAGATCACCCTTGGAAGAAGAACCAGAGGCGGAAAAATTTAAGCAGGTTGGTAAAACCAAGGAACTGCTAAAGCATCCACAATCTCCGCCTTGAGGATCCTTGGACCTGGAAAGGTATCTGGGAAGCTTCTTGTTTAGACAAGAGGCCATCAGATCTATTTCTGGAAGACCACACATCTGTACAAGATGAAAAAAAACACATCTAGATGGAGAGACCACTCCCCCAGATGTAAAGTCTGACGGCGGAGATAATCCGCTTCCCGATTATCTACATCTGGGATATGAATCGCAGAAATTTGACAAGAGTTGGATTACGCCCAAGAAAGTATCCAAGATACTTCTTTCATTGCTGAAGAACTGCAAGTCCCGCCTTGATGATTGACATATGCCACTGTTGTGATATTGTCTGTCTGAAAATTAATGTAAAGTTCTCTCTTCAATAGAGGCCAAGCCTGAAGAGCTCTGAAAATAGCTCTATTCTAAAATAATGATTGATAACCTCGTCTCTTGAGGATACCAAACCCCTTGTGCTGTCAGAGACCCCCAGACAGCTCCCCAAACTGTAAGACTTGCATCTGTTGAGATAACAGTCCAGGAAGAACGAACGAACAAAGAAGGTCCCTTGAACAATAAGGTGATGGTCTAACCACCAAGTCAGAGAGAGTTGAGTGTTGAGATTTAAGTGTATCAGTTGTGATATCTGAGTATAATCCCTGCACCATTGGTGCAACATGCAAAGCTATAGAGGCCTCATATGAAAACGAGCAAAGGAGATCGCATCCGATGCTGCAGTCATGAGACCTAAAACTTCCATGCACATAGCCACTGAAGCAAATGATAAGAGACTGAAGGTTTAGACAAGCTGAAACCAATCTCAAACGTCTCTTTTCTGTTAGGGATAGAGTCATGGACACTGAATCTATCTGCAAATCTATTGAGCTAGTACCAAAATATCGTCCAAATAAGGAAACACGGCAATACCCTTGTCAGGGTGCCAGGAATCGGACTGAGACGAGAAGTGCAAAAATAATCACACCTTTATTAATAACAAAAAATAATAAAAAGTCCACAAGTCAAATAACAAGCCAGGAGTCAAAACCAGAGCTGGTAGTCAGACGAGTCAAGTCAGGAGCCAAAGCGAATAGTCAGACGAGCCGGAATCAGGAACAAGGAAGGACGTCAGGCAGCCAGGTAATACACAGGAACTCTCACAAACATGTCTGAGACAACGCAAAGGCAAAGCATACTGAACAAAGGCCCTTTAAATAATAAGTGATGACATCACAATTTTGAGACTGCATCCTGTCTCACATGGATGATACACACCAGTCTGGCCATAAAAGGAAGTGCAAGAAGTGAGCAGCATCCCCCACAATGCACCATAGTCAGGAAGAGAGGTGAGTAAAATGGGTGCCAGCAGCACATGGCAAACACAACAAGAAAAAACCCTGACAGTACCCTCCCCTCAACCACCCCTCCCCCGCGGGAGGACAAAAGGCTTATTGGGGAAACGGGCATGTAAGGCACGGAGGAGGGCAGGAGCATGAACATCAGAGGAGGGAACCCAAGAACGCTCCTCCGGACCATAGCCCCTCCAGTGAACCAAATACTGTACACGGCCCCTGGTCATACGAGAGTCAATAATGCTGCTGACCTCATGGTTGTCAACAAAGATAGGACGGGGACGAGGCAACACAGTGGTAAACCGATTACAAACCAATGGTTTCAAGAGGGAGACATGAAAAACATTGGAGATGCGCATAGCAGTCGGAAGGTCAAGAGCGTAGGCCACAGGATTAACCCGTCAGAGTATTCGAAAAGGACCAACATAGCGGGGAGCCAATTTATTGGAAGGCACATGAAGGTTCAAGTTGCGGGAGGACAGCCAAACTCTCTCACCAACCTGGTAGGAAGGTGCGGGCAGACGCCTACGAACTTTTGCCGCTGCATAGAATGATGAAGGAGATCCTGAATCTGCACCCACGTGGAACGGAGTTGCAGGAGATGTTCCTCCAAAGCCGGAATACCCTGAGACATGAATGAATCGGGCAACAAGGATGGTTGAAACCCATAATTCGCCATGAACGGGGATAACTTGGAGGAAGCATTAATAGCACTATTACGAGCAAACTCTGCCCAAGGTAACAGTTCAGACCAATTATTGTGGTGATCTGAGACATAGCAACGGAGGAACTGTTCCAGAGCTTGATTAGACCGTTCTGCAGCCCCATTGGATTGAGGGTGATATGCAAAGGAAAAGGAAAGCTGGATCCCCATTTGAGCACAAAAGGAACGCCAAAATTTGGAGACAAACTGGCTACCCCGGTCCGACACTATCTCCTTGGGTAACCCATGTAAAAGGAAGACCTCCCGGGCAAAAATTGAAGCAAGCTCCTGAGCGGTAGGCAGCTTCATCAAGGGAATTCAATGTGACATTTTAGAAAAACGGTCAACCACCATAAGGATAATAGTATTGCAATTGGAAACAGGGAGCTTGACAATGAAGTCCATGGAATGATGTGTCCAAGGACGCTCACCATTAGCAATAGGTTGAAGAAGACCCACAGGAAGACGTCGAGGAGTCTTATTCTGTGCACAAACTGAGCAGGAGGCAACATAGGCAGCAACATCAGAACGATGACCTGGCCACCAGAATTGTCGAGTGACAGACCAAATCCTTTGGTTCTTGCCTGGGTGACCTGCGGCTTTAGGATAGTGGTAAGTGTGCAAAAGTTTAGTTTGAAGATTCTCAGGAACAAAACACTTACCTCTAGGTTTCTCAGGAGGTGCATTGGACAGAGGCAAAACTTGTCGAGAGAGGGCATCAGCCCTAACATTCTTACTACCAGGCAAGTAGGAAACCACATAATTAAATCTATATGCTTCAGATAGATAAGTTAAATTCTTGTGGTCAGTAAGAATGAGCACTGGCACGCTAGTACCCTCGAGAAGATGCCTCCATTACTTAAGTGCCAAAATTATGGCCGCTGGAGACAATTTCTTAGAGAAGAAACCACACGGATGCAAGGAACCGTCAGGCATGGGACATTGAGACAAGAGGGCACCTACTCCAGTCTCAGATGCATCGACCTCAAGAACGAAAGGCAGGACAGGGTTAGGATGAGCCAGAACTGGAGCGGCAGCAAAGGCAGTCTTAAGACTATCAAAGGCCTTAATGGCAGTAGGTGACCAATGGAGTGGATCATTCTCTTTACGGTCATGTTTTTGATAGGTTTGACCAAGGAAGAAAAGTTTTTAATAAACTTTCTATAGTAATTGGCGAACCCCAAAAAACTTTGAATAGACCGAAGACCAACTGGGCGAGGCCACTGCAGAACTGCAGATAACTTGTCAGGATCCATGGAGAACCCTGCAACGGAAATAACATAACCTAGGAAGGTTACTTGAGTCTGATGGAACTCACATTTCTCGAGTTTACAAAACAGGCCGTAGTCTCTGAAGAACCCGTGTAACATCAGAACGATGAGCCTCAAGTGTGGGTGAGTGTATGAGGATGTCGTCTAAGTACACCACAACACACTGTTGCAACATATCTCATAGGACATCATTAATAAATTCCTGAAAAACAGCAGGAGCATTACATAGGCCAAAGGGCATTACAAGATACTCATAATGCCCGCTCCTGTTGTTAAATGCTGTTTTCCATTTGTGGCCCTCCTTAATCCCAAAGAGATTGTACGCTCTTGAGGCAGTCAAAGAGTTCCGTAATAAGCGGAATAGGGTAAGCATTCTTAATGGTAAGACGATTAAGACCCCCTATAATCGATACATGGTCTTAACTCGCCACCCTTTTGCTTCACAAAAAAGAAGCCAGCCCCTGCAGGAGAGAAGGATTTGCGGATGATCCCCCGCCACAGAGCATCGGCAACATACTCCTCCATAGCACGATTCTCTGCAACAGACAGAGGGTACACCCGGCCCCGAGGAGGAATGGCTCCGGGTTGCAGGTCTATGGCACAATCGTAAGACCTTGTCAAACACGTCTAGAAATTCTCGATACTCCTCTGGCAATTGAGATGCGAAAGAAATGCACAAGACTTTAACTGGTTTTCCGAAGACAAGTGGAAATACATTGCGGAACCACGACAAAATTTCGGACCTGCGCCAGTCGAGACTGGGATTGTGCTTTTGAAGCCAGGGATAACCCAGAACAACTGGAAAATGCGGGGAGTTTATTACCTGGAACTGGAGGGTTTCAAAATGGAGAGCCCCAACAGCCATGGACAACGGAGCAGTTTTGTGAGTAACGAGTGCGGGCTGAAGGGGCCTGCCATCAATGGCCTCAATAGCAAGCAGTACGGACTGAGGCAAAACAGGAATACAAAAGCACTGTCAATGAAATAGCCCGCAGCACCGGAGTCAACAAGAGCCTGAGTGACTATGGAGGAGTCAACCCAGGAAAGGACAACCGTGACCAAAGGTTTCTCCTTAAGCAGTTCTGGGGATGAGGATAAACCACCCAAGGTCTGCCCCCAACAGGACCTTAGGTGTGAGCGTTTCCCGGCCGTGTAGGACAAGACTTCAAAAGGTGACCCTGTAACCCACAATAGAGGCACAGCCCCTCCCTCCTCCTAAAGGCCCTCTCCGCCGCAGAGAGACGCATGAATCCCAGCTGCATCGGCTCAGCAGTACCTGGTGCTACTGGAGAGGGAGAGGGAGGCATGGGTGGGAACAAACACATAGGAGACAATGGAACAGGAGGCTTCCACAAGCGCTCCTTGAAAGAGGGCCTCTCTCTGAGTCTGATGTCAATTAGGATCAAGAAAGACACCAATGCCTCGAGATCCTCTGGTAAATCTCTGGCAGCAACTTTGTCTTTAATCGCATCAGAGATCCCATGAAAGAAGGCGGCAACAATTGCTTCATTGTTCCAACCTACCTCTGCGGCAAGCGTACGGAACTCAATAGCATACTGAGCAACAGATCTTGTACCTTGCTGAATCGACATGAGTCGTTTAGCAGCAGAGGAGGAGTGAGCCAGAACATCAAATACCCTTCGAAAGGAGGCCACAAATTCAGGGTTTTGAAATCACAGGTTTATTAGTCTCCCACAAGGGATTAGCCCAGGCAAGAGCTGTGTCAGAGAGTAACGAGATGAGAAATCCCACCTTAGCTCTGTCAGAGGGAAACGCCTGAGGTAACATCTCAAAGTAAATGCCCACCTGGTTCAAAAACCCTCTGCACTGAATAGGATCGCCTCCATATCGCTGAGGTAGAGGTGCAGAACCAAACATGCTCCTGGTAGGCATAGGTGCAGCAGCGGAAACAGGAGAAGCCATATCTTGCGGAACACTTTGGTCCAAATGTGCAGTGCGAGTCAGCAGGGCTAGTGCAAATTGATCCAAGCGGTGATCCTGTTCACCCATCCTGGAAATGATGGCAGGTAAAGGTGGATTATTAGCACCATCAGGATTCATGGCCTTTGCGTAATGTCAGGGTGCCAGGAATCGGACTGAGACGAGAAGTGCAAAAATAATCACACCTTTATTACTAACAAAAAATAATAAAAAGTCCACAAGTCAAATAACAAGCCAGGAGTCAAAACCAGAGCTGGTAGTCAGACAAGTCGAGTCAGGAGCCAAAGCGAATAGTCAGACGAGCCGGAATCAGGAACAAGGAAAACAGCAGTGTCAGGAACAAGCCAGGGATCAGGAACCAGGAAGGACATCAGGCAGCCAGGTAATACACAGGAACTCTCACAAACAGTTCTGAGACAACGCAAAGGCAAAGCATACTGAACAGAGGCCCTTTAAATAATAAGTGATGACATCACAATTCTGAGACTGCATCCTGTCTCACATGGATGATGCACACCAGTCTGGCCATAAAAGGAAGTGCAGGAAGTGAGCAGCATCCCCCACAATGCACCATAGTCAGGAAGAGAGGTGAGTAAAATGGCTGCCAGTAGCACATGGCAAACAAAACAGGGAAAAAACCCTGACAACCCTGCTCTCTGATTACAGATAAAAGGGCACCTAAAACTATTAATAATATTCTTGGTGCTGTTGCAAGGCCAAAGGAAGAGCGACAAATTGGTAATGCTTGTTTAGAAAAGAGAATCTCAGAAAACGATACTGCTCTGGATTAATCGGATTGTGAAGGTTAGCGTCCTGTAAGTCTATTGTGGACATAATGTGACCTTGCTGAACAAAAGGCAGAATAGTCCTTATAGTCACCATCTTGAAAGTTAGGACTCTTACAAAACCATTTAAAGTTTTCAGATCCAAAATAGGTTTGAAATAATTTTCCTTCATAGGTACAATGAATAGATTTGAATAAAACCCCCAATCCTTGTTCCTGCTGTGGAACTGGGAAAAAAAATTACCCCTGAAAGTTCTAGATCTGAAACACATTTCAGAAAGACTTGTGCTTTTACTGTTTTTATTTAAACATGGGTAAGAGAATCTTCCCAAATGAAGTGTTATTTTGAATCCTATTCGACACCCCAAATATAGCATCACAAATAAAATGATTTGCATGTTTAAGTAAAACAATAAATGCTAGATAATTCAGAATCTGCTGTGCTAAACTGTCCAACCAAAAAGTAGAAGCAGCAGCAACATCAACCATATAAATAACAGGTCTAAGAATATAGCCAGAATGAAAATATGCCCTTCTTAGATAAGATTCAAGCTTCCTATCTTAAGGATCCTTGGCTACAGGTAAAGGATACAATTTCTTAAACCTAGAAGAAGGGTTAAAAGAGGTACCAGGCTTAGACCATTCTTTAGCAATCACATTAGAGATAGTGTCAGGAATAGGAAATACTTCAGGAGTAATAACAGTAGTCTTAAATACAGAATTTAGACAATTACTAGCTTTATCATCAGCATATTTAGACTCCTCAATACCCAAAGTAAACAAAACTTCTGTTAAGAGAGAACGAATATATTCTAAATTAAATAAAAAAGAAGATTTGTCTATGTCAGTCTCTGACATGGCATCCTCTGAATCAGAGGAGACCCCATCAGTAGAGAATACGTCAGTATGCTGCAGGTGAGAACTTAATTCACTAAGTTTAGGAAAATGTTGCAAAAACCTTTACATTTATTTGAAGGCAAAATAGCAGTCATTTCATTCTCTATAGCTGTAGCAATAAAATCTTACATTTCTGCAGTAATGCTATGTACATTTAGACTGAGATGGAATAACAGTGTGTGTATTTGTACTCATAGATATATTTAACAATTTGTTAAACAAGAGCCACATAATAGAGCTGACTAATTTAGATCAGCTTAATTACAACATGCATACTTAGCTTTTTTAAATACCTTTTTAGGCAGCTCAAATCCTATGGTAACATCAGAGGCAGGTTCAGTTTGAGACATAATTGCAAAAAAACAAAATTAGACAAAAATAAAAATAAATTCATTCTGCAAATTTATATCCATGCTTCTATATATGGTATATATATATATATATATATAACAGGCTTGAGAGAATGGGAAACAGAGTGAAAACAATTCTAAAAAAGAAAACTGATTCATAAAATGCTGCATGAAAGCTCTCTAAGCGTTTACTGAGAACATTTTGGTAGGACATTTTTTTGGCGGGAAAATTAAATTTTTCAGCGGGAAAATTTTGGCGCCAAAAAATGGCACACAATGATGACACGTCACCCTATGACATAAATAGCATCATCACATGCGCAACATGCAAACTGAAGAGGATTTCTAATACACCTATCACTCTAAAAAGCAGGTAAGAATTTTGATTATATATACAAAAAAACAAAATGTACTAAAATAAAGCCTAATGGATGCTTCTATTATAGCTGCATAAAATGTGATTATCAACATTCCATGAGACTAACATAATACTTAGCATCCTAATTTATAAATAAATTACTAGCTCCAAAAAAAACCTGTATGTTTCACAGACTCTACCAACCTTGACAAATATTTAGCCACAAATAAAGTCGCTAAAAAAGAGCACTGAATTACTGACTCAAGGCATGTATACAAACAATATATAAAAACTTTACCTAAAAAGTGCCCAATCCATAGCTGAGAGTGTCTTATATAATAAAAGTTTATACTTACTGTGTAAGACACCCATCCACATATAGCAGACAGCCAAACCAGTACTGAAATATATCAGCAGAGGTAATGATAGAGGAGTATAATGTCGATCTGTAAAGGGAGGCAGCAGATGAATCCCCACGACTGAATTTACATAGAGCCCTAGAATAGATTTTGCATAGGCGAAAACATTGTATCATCAGGCAATACTCCCTTCACATCCCTCAGACAAACACTGTACTTAGAGAGGAACTGGGATTCAATATGCTTAGAAGCTCCTTTCACAGAAGAAATCAAAGTTTGTAAAACTGAGGTATGAGTGAGGTGGGAGGTGTATTTATAGGCATTTGAGGTTTGGGAAACTTTGCCCCCTTCTGGTAGGAATGTATATCCCATACGTCCTTAGCTCATGGACTCTTGCCACTTACATAAAAGAAGTTTGGGTTCAGTGTCCCTTTAATAGGACGCTGTGTTTCACCAGAAGGGCTCTTGCTGCCGCGAGGAAGGAGCAAGCTGCCCAAATTTCTCCTGGTTGCTTCAACCCCAACCTACAAGCCGCGTCCTTTGTCAGTTGCAGAGAGGTACCACACGCCTTCGATTAAGCCACCAATATAGGTCTACTGTGCAATGTCGCAGAATAGAGTCGCTCAGTATCCCGGTTATCAAACGGCCAAACAAATCCGGAGCTGTGCAGTATGGGGCACGATTTCCCTGACCCACAGGTGGATGCCTACACGCCTTCACTGCATACAGTGATGTGCACAAGCTCCGCCCACACAGGAAGTCACAAAAAATATTGTTAAACATATTACTATTTGCAAGCAACAGAGCAATGATAAAATACACATTACAGAATTTCCCTTTTTATTTTAGTTTGCTCTTTTATGCTCCCTTATTCCTCATCGATTTAATCATGGCATTGACATGAGATTACAAAAAAAACAATCTGAAATTTATTATGAAATGGCCTCAAAAGAAATAAGAAAGCAATGACTACATTCTCACTTGCTAATATGTTTATTACTGACTTTCTGTCTGTTCTCTATCTTGAAGGATTCCTCCTAGGTTCCTGTTCTGAGCAGCAGATCTGTAATTACCATGATTTGGCCTCATATCTGAATCTGACGGAACGTCAAGAAATGCTATCATTGACCATCCCGGTGAAGGACTGGAGGAAGCCACTCACTGTGGAAGTGGACGCTGTGCTTCTTGCGATTCTGTCTGTGGTGAGAAATTGTCACATTTAACAAGTGAAAGATATTTTTTTTCCCCAAAAACAATATACTTACATTTATCAGATAGTTCACTTCAACAATTTTGCCTTAATGTCCCCTTGAACACAATATGGCTGCTGGCCTGCAGCAATGTCTCAGGCACCATTGGCACCAGGAGGCAAACTCCTGTTAACTCTACTACAATATTGCCAGCACTCACCTTTATCCAATGGATGCTCTATTTGTTCTAGACTTGTGAGCTACATATCTATGGTGGAGGGTGGTACTGGTCAAGGGGTATATATTCCATTATTTATGTTTGATAGTTTTTATTTAACCTAGCTCCTTGTCCTAATGAGAGCATAGAAAGTTTAAATAATAGACTTTCTTGCTATTAACACCTTTAAGATTTTGGGAATGCTCTGCCTTATGATTATTTATTGATAGGATGTGCTTAATAACATTATCATCCTCAATGTTTTCAGATGTCATGTGTGGTGAGATTCTGATATAGTCAAAAGTTTTCTTCTGTGACATTGTAGCCATGGGATTGCGCCTGGCTACTCAAAAGACAACAGGCCACTAATTTGAAACACTTATATAGAAGAAAAATCACTTAACCAGATAACAGTAGCCACACATAATAATGAATTTATGTCACGGTCTGAGCTAACGCAATGTTATAAAATGACGGTTGTATCCTCTTTACTCAGGTTGAGAAGACTCAGACACTCACCAGTTATATATGGCTGACATTGGTAAGTGCCCCTTTTTCTCCTCCCACCAATTGCTGAAAACGCTTATAACCAATATACAACTTATATTTGTATTTTCAGAGCTGGAAAAATGAGTTTGTGAATTGGGACCCAAAACTGTTTTGTAATATTAGTTATATTACGCTCCCTGTAAAAAAGTTCTGGACACCGGACCTGTACATACACGAACAGTAAGTGCATAGATGAGGGTCTGCAGAGGCACTTTTGAGGAGTTCTAAGATAGTGTTAAGTAAAGTTATATGGAAAGGTTATATGACAATGATAGAAGATAATTTTTGATACTGCATGACACAATAAGTTTTAGACAGAGACATGACACAGTAGGATGAATTATAAGGACAAGGTAGGGGTATAGAAGACATTTTATGGAGCAAGATGAGGAGCAGTGAGTTATACTTATGTTTCTGTAGGTAATAAATCATCATATTAGTCTCTATGCCAGCTCTCTTGCTCTGTGGTAAAGGTACACACAAACATTCTCTCTCCTTCTGTGGTAATGCTACACACACTCTCTTTCCCTGTGTGGTAATGGTACACACACTCTCTTTCCCTGTGTGGTAATGGTACACACACTCTCTCTCCCTATGTGGTAATGGTACACACACTCTCTTTCCCTATGTGGTAATGTTACACATACTCTCTCTCCCTATGTGGTAATGGTACACACACTCTCTTTCCCTATGTTGTAATGGTACACACACTCTCCCTATGTGGTAATGGTACACACACTCTCCCTATGTGGTAATGGTACAAACACTCTCCCTATGTAGTAATGGTACACACACTCTCTTTCCCTATGTGGTAATGGTACACACACTCTCTTTCCCTATGGTGGTAATGGGACACGCACTCTCTCTCCCTCTGTAGTAATGGGACACACATTTTCTCCCCCTGTGGTAATACGACACACACGCTCTCTCTCCCTCTTTGGTTTTGGGACACACACTCTATCTCTCTGTGGTAATGGGGCACACACTCTCTCTCCCTCTGTGGTAATGGGACACACACTCTCTCCCTCTTTGTAAATGGTACACACACTCTCTCTTCATCTGCGGTAATGGGACATGCACTCTCTTTCTCAGTGGCAATGGGACACACACTCTCTTTCCTTATGTGGTAATGGTACACACACTCTCTCTCCCTATGTGGTAATGGTACACACACTCTCTTTCCCTATGTGGTAATGGTACACACACTCTCTCTCCCTATGTCGTAATGGTACACACACTCTCTTTCCCTATGTGGTAATGGTACACACACTCTCCCTATGTGGTAATGGGGCACACACTCTCCCTCTGTGGTAATGGGACACACACTCTCCCTCTGTGGTAATGGGGCACACACTCTCCCTCTGTGGTAATGGGACACACACTCTCCCTCTGTGGTAATGGGGCACACACTCTCCCTCTGTGGTAATGGGACACACACTCTCCCTCTGTGGTAATGGGGCACACACTCTCCCTCTGTGGTAATGGGACACTCTCCCTCTGTGGTAATGGGACACACACGCTCCCTCTGTGGTAATGGTACACACACTCTCTTTCCCTGTGTGGTAATGGTACACACTCTCTCTCTCCCTATGTGGTAATGGTACACACACTCTCTTTCCCTATGTGGTAATGGTACACACACTCTCTCTCCCTATGTGGTAATGATACACACACTCTGTTTCCCTATGTGGTAATGGTACACACACTCTCCCTATGTGGTAATGGTACACACACTCTCTTTCCCTATGTGGTAATGGTACACACACTCTCCCTATGTGGTAATGGTACACAGACTCTCTTTCCCTATGTTGTAATGGTACACACACTCTCCCTATGTGGTAATGGTACACACACTCTCTTTCCCTATGGGGTAATGGTACACACACTCTCTTTCCCTATGTGGTAATGGGGCATACTTTTTCTCCCTTTGTGGTAATGGGACACGCACTCTCTCTCTCCCTCTGTAGTAATGGGACACACACACTCTCCCGTAGTGGGTAATGGGACACACATTTTCTCCCCCTGTGGTAATAAGACACACACGCTCTCTCTCCCTCTTTGGTTTTGGGACACACACTCTATCTCTCTGTGGTAATGGGGCACACACTCTCTCTCCCTCTGTGGTAATGGGACACACACTCTCTCCCTCTTTGTAAATGGTACACACACTCTCTCTTCATCTGCGGTAATGGGGCATGCACTCTCTCTCAGTGGTAATGGGACACACACACTCTTTCCTTGTGTGGTAATGGTACACACACTCTCTCTCCCTATGTGGTAATGGTACACACACTCTCTTTCCCTATGTGGTAATGGTACACACACTCTCCCTATGTGGTAATGAGGCACACACTCTCCCTCTGTGGTAGTGGGACACACACCCTCCCTCTGTGGTAATGGGACACACACTCTCCCTCTGTGGTAATGGGACACACACTCTCCCTCTGTGGTAATGGGGCACACACTCTCCCTCTGTGGTAATGGGACACACACTCTCCCTCTGTGGTAATGGGACACACACTCTCCCTCTGTAGTAATGGGGCACACACTCTCCCTCTGTGGTAATGGGACACACACTCTCCCTCTGTGGTAATGGGACACATACTCTCCCTCTGTGGTAATGGGACACACACGCTCCCTCTGTGGTAATGGGACATACATTCTCACTCTTTTCCTTCCCTGTCAGTACAGTAGACCATTTGCTGCATTTCTCTGACAAATGGTCATGCTGTTGCTTCCCATGATGTGACAGTAGGGCACCTTGATCATATGAGTCCTTCTAGTGGACCACAATGTTTCTCTCAGCATTAGTCACTCTATATCATTTCATGCATGAATGAATCTATGTCAATATCTTTTACGGAGTCTCCTTATTTGTGTTTCTTGGTTACTGTGTCACTATCTCTGGAAGGGTTATAGAAGATACATCTTCATGGATGACTTTTGCCAATGTGACATCCACTGGCAGGATCACAGCATCCAAACCCATTCGCCTCACAACTAGCTGTTTCCTGGACATTTATTACTTTCCATTTGATGTGCAAACCTGCAAGGTCTCCATAAACAGCTACATGCATCTGGGTGAGGCTAATATGCATGACATGTAATTTATGTGATTCTTTAATAATGTATTAATATGTGATATCTATGACATTATCCATGCAACATATTACTTTGTGACAAGTTACCATGGAATTCCTGTGTTGTGTTGATATATCACTGTGAAACCCATGTGGCACCTTAATGTTTTTGCATATTGTTACTGGGTGTAACATAATATAGTCTAGACCCTGGTTTCTCAACAGCCGGGCCTTGACAGCCCTCCTGGTGGGCCACAACCTGAAATGCCACCACTGGGAGTTGTGACAGGCCTGCCGCTCCACACATAAGAAATACTGGGCAGGCCTGTCAGAGTGCCAGTGCACATGTGTGTGTACACTGTGCACATATAGGGCTCCATTTATCATTGTAATTCTTCTACATTTGCGCCTATAAATACAGCGTCGTAATTTTTCTCCTATTTTTCAATGCAAAATACGCCTAATATTAAAATACGACCACAAAATTCTCCCAATCTATTCTCTCTCGCCAAGGCGCACATGTGCGCCAAATAAAGGTTAAAAATGCGCTTTTTTGGTCATATTTTTAGAAATATGCCTTACTAATCGCCAAAATTCAGATTTATCATTATTTTGCGCCTTAGGAGAACCTAAAATTTTCCTACAAATACGACCACGAAAGTTCTCCATAACCACTGTGGAGAACATTGAATTCAATGTTGGCTGATATTTCTGTAATGCTCATGGGATATTCCACTATCAGACCAAACTTGGCCAGTAGTCTTCTTATCCCGGCATCAAGCTGAAATGATAGGAAATATCCCAGAGCAGAGAAAGTTTGCAAAATGAGATAAGCGGTATTCGCACTAGGCAGGGTAGTCTTTAGCGGTAGCAGAAAGTAAATCCAGCGGAATGGCAGTTCAAGGATAAACCAATAGAAGGACCGGAAACAGGCAGGAATCAGGAACAAAGGAAAATCAGTAATATAACAGTTCAGGGATGAACCAATAGAGTGGTCTGGCAGGCAGAGTTCGGTAACAGTATAGCAATCCAATAGTTCAAGGGTTAAGCAGGCAGAGTGGTCAAACAGGCAGAGTTCAGCAACAGTATACCATTACTTTAGGGGTTAAAGGGACATAAAACTAGTTGGGATAGAGACAAAATAATATAATATGTACTTTAATTACTTTACCTGCAAATTTAGACTGCAGTGCCTCGCCACTAACCCTTTCTTTTTAGTTTCTGAATTGTAAAGCTCTAACTCCCCCCACAAAATTCCTTTTATGGCTGTATCTATGTTTATTGTTCTTTTGGTAGAATACAAAAGTGAATAGGGATTATCTACGGGAGCATGCCTAGAAGCTGTGAACTCAGTTGAAATACAATGCCTGTGTCTAAACACTGATAAGATGGGTGGAGTTAGCTGCTCCAGGCAGCTTAGCTATGTAATTAATTTTGCTTATTTTTGAAAATTATTTTAAAATACTTGCCAGCAATTTTTAAACAATTTTTTTTATGCAAACTATTTTAAATTAATTAGCCCTTTTAGGATATGCACAGATCCCAACCTGTTTTATGGCACTTTAAGCAAGCAGTGTAGTCAGACAGGCAGAGTTCAGTAACGTCATTACAATCCAGTACTTTAGGGGTTAAGCAAGCAGAGTAGTCAGACAGGCAGAGTTCAGTAACGTTATGGCAATCCAGCACATAAAGAGAATAGCACCCAGGAGCACACACAGTAACACCTATACTTTGGCAGTGTTAGGTAGAAAGTGAGTAACTTACATAGGCGCAGGATTCGCTCCACAGGAGATTCTGACCGGCTCCAGAGGGAAAGAGACGTGGGGCGATGACGTCACTGCCACATGCACACAGGAACCGACTTCTTTCCTCGCAAGCATTTCGTCCCTGGCAACAGCCAGAGAGGCATGACATAGCCCCCCTCTCAAGGGTTCCCTCCGGGAACCGGAGTCGGCTTCAAAGGATGAGCAGCATGGAATCTGGAGACCAAAGATGGAGCATGCACATCACGGGCAGTAACCCAGGAATGATCTGCCACAGAGTAACCCTTCCAATGTACAAAATACTGTAGTTGTCTGTGCCTGTATCTGGAGTCCAGGATCTTAGCAACCTCATATTCAGGGTCACCATGGACCAGGAGTGGAGGAGGAGGAGCTCGAATCCGAGTATATTTACCAACTGCAGCTTGAAATGAAGAACATCGTAGAGAAGAGTGCCAATGAGTTTTCCTTGCCAGCACAGCTAGGGGTAACAACTCAGACCAGTTGGTATGGAGAGAATTAACAAAGGCTTTGAAATTTTGATTTATTCTCTCAGTTAGCCCATTAGACTGAGGATGGTAGCCAGAAGACAAGGAAACAGTGGTTCCAATCAACTTGCAAAAGGCTCTCCAAAAAGTAGAGATGAATTGTGGACCTCTGTCGGAAACAATATTCACGGGAACAGCCATGAAGTCGTACCACATGCAACAGAAGAAGTGATGATAATTCTTGGGCAGATGGCAGTTTCTTTAAGGGTACAAAATGAGCCAGTCTGAAAAATCGATCCACCACAACCCAAATAACCATATGATGGTCAGAAGGAGGGAGGTCCACAATGAAGTCCATTGTTATGTGTGTCCACAGTTGTTTGGGAATGGACAACGGTTGGAGCAAGCCAGGAGGCAAGGATCTGGGAGTTTTGTTGGCAGCAGAAGTTGTGCAGGCTTTCACATAATCCTGAGCGTCAGACTTCATAGTAGGACACCATACATATCGGGAAAGAAGCTTAAAAGTCCTTGTCAAACCTGGATGTCCTGAAAGTTTACTATCAGGAGCCCAGGATAGCACAGGAGTGCATAGGTTCAGAGGTACAAAGAAGATATCGGGAGCCACAGGGGCTTCAGGAGGCTTTCTAGACTGGGCATGTTGCAGTCTTTGAAGAAGAGATGTGTTCAGTTGAGCAACCACACAGGAGGGGGTATTATGTGTTCAATATGAGCTTCAGAGGAATCACTAGACTGAGGAAACTGACGGGAAAGGGCATCAGCCTTCTTGTTTTTGGTCCCAGGAAGATGAGACCACAAAGTTAAAACAGGAAAAGAACTAGGCCCACCTGGCCTGTTGAGTATTGAGCCAATGAGCAGTCTCTAGGTACATCAAATTCTTGTGGTCAGTGATAACCTGAATGGGATTGGTGGTACCCTCTAGCCAATGACGCCATTCAGTCAGGGCCATCTTAATGGATAAGAGTTTACGATTACCCACGTCATAATTCCTCTCTGCAGGAGTAAAGCGTTTAGAGAAAAAGGCTACAGGGTGCAACTTGGAGGTCGAATGATCGCTTTGAGTTAGAACTCTAAAGTGAACTGCAGGTCAGGATTAGGATGGCGGAGCACAGGAGCAGAACAAAAGGCGTCATAATTCCTCTCTGCAGGAGTAAAGCGTTTCGAGAAAAAGATCAGGATGGCGGAGCACAGGAGCAGAACAAAAAGGCGTTTTTCAGACGAGAGAAGGCATCTATGGCTTCAGGTGGCCAATTTTTACAGTCTTTGTTCCGTTTTGTCAACTCAGTGAGAGGAGCAACTATTTGGGAAAAGTTCTTTATAAGCTTGCGGTAATAATTGGAGAACCCCAAGAATATCTGTAGTTCCTTTAATGAAGATGGTTGAGGCCAATCCAGAACTGTGGTGAGCTTAGAAGGATCCATGGCAAAACCCTCCTTTGAGATGACATAGCAAAGGAAATGGATCTGAACTTGATCAAGCTCACATTTTTCCAGTTTGGCTACCAGAGAATTGTTTCTAAGACGTAGAAGTACCTGTCTCACGTGTTCATGATGCTCCTCCAGGGTGGAGGAGAAAATAAGGATATCATCCAGGTAGACGATGACAGTGCGATTGAGGAGGTCACGGAATACATAGTTGACAAATGCTGGGAAGACTGCAGGGGCATTACACAGCCCAAAGGGCATTACAAGGTATTTGTAATGCCCTGATCTTGTGTTGAAGATGGTCTTCCATTCATGCCCTGGGAAGATACGAATCAGATTGTACGCCCCACGTAATCAAAGGAATGGGATTCTTTATAGTGATGTTGTTTAAGGCTCTGTAGTCAATACAGGGTCTGAGCCCACCATCCTTCTTACTAACAAAAAAGAAGCCAGCCCCAAAAGGAGAAGAGAAAGGGCGAATGAAACCTTTAGCTAGGTTCTCTTGAATATACTCCTTCATGGACGTGGTTTCAGCTTTGGAGAGTGGATAAGTACTCCCTTTAGGAAGTGGGGCTCCGGGAAAGAGGTCAATTTTGCAGTCGTAAGGACGGTGGGGTGGCTGCTTTCTTTTCAAACACATCTGTGAAATCTGCATATACTGAGGGAAGGCTTGAAGAGGTCTGTAGACTGGCTATGGGGATGCTGAACAGAGGAGTAACCTTAGCAAGGCAGGAGTGGAAGCAGGAGGTACCCAAGGAAGCCAACTGTCCCTCAGCCCAGTTGAACTGTGGATTTTGTATACGAAGCCAAGGAAGACCAAGGATGACAGGCTGTGCTGGGGAATGAAGTACATCAAACTACAACTGTTCGGAATGAAGGACTCCCACAGTCAGGGTTAAGGGTTCTGATTCAAAATGGATTAACCCTGAACCAAGGGGAGTACCATCCAGAGTATTTATTTTGAGACAATGTCTTTTCTGCAGAAGAGGCAACCATGCCTGAATCATAAAATGGTGATCCAGAAAATTTCCAGCTGCCCCAGAATCAGTGAAGGCTTGAGTGCAGACAGAATTCTCAAAGAGGGTAAGGGTAACAGGTACCAGGATCTGAGAGGAGTGAGGGGATTTAGTAGTGACCATGCTTAGAGGTACCCCAGTATTATCCTCTAAGCATTGGCTTTTCCCGGCCGAATATAACAATTCTTTAGTTGGTGGGAGTTGGAAGCAAAATAAAATCATAGTCTCAATCTCCTTCTTCTCTGTCTTTCAGACTCTGAGGGTTTGAAGGAGGAGAGATCCATGGGTTCCTCTACTGAGGTAACTGGAGGTGCTGGAGGGGTAGAGGATAGTGTAGAGACCGGATGAGTAGGAGGACAAGAGGGAAGGTTTCTACAAGTTCTGTCTCTCTCAGCTTGTCTTTCCTGGAAGCAAAACTCTAGATTGATACAAAGTGTTATAAAGTCATCCAAGGAAGAAGGAACCTCATTCATGCAAACCTCTCCTAAAGGCCACCTTGAGAGCACTGCCATCCCAAGTGGTCTCAAGTGCCAAGGTGCGAAACTCAAGGGCATATTGTGCCACAGTTCTATTGCTCTGGTGGAGATCCAGAAGAGAGCATTCTGCAACAGAAGCACGGCCAGAAGTCCCAAACACAGAAAATAATGCAGAAATGAAAGCATCAGCATCGTTTAGGAGTTGAGCGTTTTGTTCCAAAAGGGGGGAGACCCAGGCCAGGGCCTTGTCTTTCAATAAGGAAATGATAAAAGGTGACTTTTGACTGATGAGACTGGAAGGTGTGAGGATCATTGCGAAAATGCAGCCTGCACTGGTTAAGAAAATCCCTAAAATCAGTAGCACCTTCATATTTGTCAGGCATTGGGTTCCGGGGTATACTTCCAAAAGCAGGGGAAGAAGCTTCAGCACTAGGAGCAGAGACCGGCGGGGTAACAACAGGAACGGTATCCTTCACTGCAACTAGTGAGGAGAGCTTAGCGGTTATAGCCTCTAGTTTAGAATCCACACTCTGCAATTGTATGGTATGGGTTCCTAACATTTGTCCTTGGAGATAAACTGCTCTTGCTACCTCATTTGGGTTCATGGCCCAAGTATAATGTAATGCTTGTGGGATATTCCACTATCAGACCAAACCTGGCCAGTAGTCTTCTTATCCCAACGTCAAGCTGAAATGATAGGAAATATCCCAGAGCAGAGAAAGTTTGCAAAAAAGTCTTTAGCGGTAAGAGGAAGTAAATCCAGCGGAATGGCAGTTCAAGGATAAACCAATAGAAGGACCGGAAACAGGCAGGAATCAGGGACAAAAGGAAACCCAGTAATATAACAGTTCAGGGATGAACCAATAGAGTGGTCAGGCAGGCAGAGTTCGGTAACAGTATAGCAATCCAATAGTTCAAGGGTTAAGCAGGCAGAGTGGTCAGACAGGCAGAGTTCAGCAACAGTATGGCAATCCAGTACGTTAGGGGTTAAGCAAGCAGAGTAGTCAGACAGGCAGAGTTCAGTAATGTTATGGCAATTCAGTACTTTAGGGGTTAAGCAAGCAGAGTAGTCAGACAGGCACAGATGCCTTCTACAGGAGATCCTGACCGGCTTCAGAGGGAAAGAGACGTACAGCGCACACAGGCGCCGACTTCTTCCCTGGCAACGGCCAGAGCAGCAAGCGCCGCGTCCCCAGTAACAGCAAGAGCGGCATGACAATTTATTTGGCAACTGGCAAGGGGTCGTGAAAATCGTCTTGATGATGGAAATATGCCCTTACGGAGACGCCAAAGAGTGCCCAGATTGTAATTTTATAAAATATGTCCTTATTTACATTTTTTTTTTTTTTTTTTTTTAGTTCATGAGGATCAAAACATTTTGATCAACAAAAAATAACTTTTAGAAGTCCTGCTTAAAGCAGAAACTGGACTGATAACGAAATACTCCACAGTGCGGAAAATGTGCATAATATATGAAAAGATGTAAATTTCTTCTGTATAATATATTTTAACAATGATGAATGTGAAGATAACATTTTATTATTTTTTTTTAGAATAAATATATGATTTCAATAGAACAATTTGGTGTCCTATTCATTATTATCTGTAAAGTAAGAGTAGCTTATCAGTCTAAAGCTAACAATATTACATTAATGTAAGAGGTGTCACCAGTGACATTTTTTTTATATCTATAGGAGTTAAACGTTCTGCAGGGGGTGTGGAAGGAGATAAAGGTATTATTGTATTGTATTATTATTATTGTAGCATGTGTAAAAAAATCTAAAGCTTTCTTACACATGATTAAAAAAAAGCATCTATTGATTAGATTACATGCATTAGGTTACATGTTTTTTAATAATTTTAAAACAAAATAATTTTTATTTTATTTTATTACATTAAAATTACAATAGCTTTGTATTTAAATATTGTAATACACGATCAAGGGTAGTTTAAACAATTGAATTTAAATAAAAAAATAAAGTAAGACCATTTTAAATATAAAAATCAAGTGAATTTGGGAGTATTTATAATGATAAATAAGGCGCATATGTAATACTAATGGAGAAATTTATCATTAATCCGCCGCATCTTGACTTTAGAAATTGGCGTTAAAATACTACCTGTTTTATGATAAATATTGGCGCACATGTGCGCCTCTCCAAAGGTGAGCTGCGGAGAACTGAAAGTCGTATTTCAAAAAATAATGATAAATGGAGCCCATAGCAGCAGTTCAGTGGGAGGATATTGTGGGAAAAAGAGCAGATAGGACTAGACCTGGGCAACGCAGTTAAGGGATTACCAGCCCACTGACACCAATGAATGTATATATATTTTCTTCCCTCACTTTCCCCAATACAATATATTTATATATGTATATATATATATATATATATATATATATACACACACATTACAGGACCCTGGACATATCCCGTTAAAATGTACCGGACCTTGAGTTTATTTTACTGGTCGAGGCCTCCATTACATATGCAGCGTAGCCCGCAAAATCCTCCGCCGACAGATTTTATGCAATTTTGGTATTACATATACGGCGTAGCATACAAGTTACGCGCGTATATTTCACCCTTCGGACATATTTTTTTTAAGCCATAGACTAACATAGAACAGCCGCGCAATTTGGTATCCAATATCCAGAGTAAGGACTTACGTGGCGAAAATGGAGAAATCTTACTCCATTTTTACCTCGCCATAAAAATCAGCCGCAGCAAGCCTTGTGCTGAGTATGGGAGCACCATAACTCCCGAAAATGCCTGCGAAAAATAAATTAACACCTAACGCATGCGCAATGTCTACCTGTCAACCGCAATCCCCCACCGCAATAACTAATAAAGTCTATTAACACCTAAACCGCCATAGCCCACAACGCAATAAACCTAACCCCTAACCTAACCCCCTAACCTAACACCCCCTAAATGAACTAAAATGACCTAATTTACAAAATACTAACGTTACTATTAAATGTAAATAAAACTAACACTACTTAAAAAATAAAAATAAATTAAGTATAAATAGGGGTTTTACGTGTCTGGCTTATTTTTGGGAGGCGTGTTACACTTTTATGGGAGATTTGTTATTTTCTTTACTTTTCTTAGGCACCGGCAGTTTCTAAAGTCACTGGCGACTCCAGAAATCTGTATTTCCGTTCATTTCTGGACATCGCTAGTTTATCAGACTTACGGCACTTAGGAAATGCCGGAGCCTTATATGTAATACCCCGATGTGCAAGGTGAAATTATGGGCGGCACTGGTTCCCACGCTTGCGCCGAAACCTGCGCCATATATTTGATTGCGCCCCTAGACAGTAATACCATCTTGTCTGTGTGATAAATTTGACATACTCTTTTAAAAATATCCCTCTTTTTTATTGCTGTTAGATTAATTATAGACTGGTTCATCTTCACAGATAACAACATTGTTCTGAAACCAAAGAAAAACTCCTCCGAGTTGCTAAAAGACAGTTTGCATTTCCTCCTTTTCCATGGAGAGTGGGAGATCAAGAACATTGATGTGCAGACGCAAATCCTTTCCTCACATGGAAAATATTCACAGATCATTTACAGAGTATTTATTATTTGACTGGCATGCTGCCCTTATTGTCATACTCAGCTTGTGTACAGGGTTTTCCATACCGTATAAAATGGTTGGTTAGTCTTGCACCCCCATTGTTTTACACTCTACTAGCCCAAATGTTTGCATGTTATTCTCTGTCCTGAAGGTTTGCATCTCATAAATGAAAACTCAATTTAATTACATATACATTACTGTTTTATTCCCCCAGCTTAAGTCTGTTTCCATGATTGCTTACTTTCTAATGTTACTATCAATTCTATGTCGCTCTACCCCTTCACCTTGGACTTTTTAACTTCCTGCTGTCCCTTCTTCCCCGGATCCTCTTCATCTGCTTCCTTAAAGTGATTTTCATTGTTCAGTTGACCTTTAGGCGCCAGCCAATCCTATATGTGTTTAGTCTGATTACACCAACCTGTGCCTTGTTGACCCTGGACACCCTGAGTCACTTTATTCCTGATCGGCATACTGAGAAGATTTCTTTCAAGGTCAATGTTCTTCTGGGAGTATCTGTCTTAGGTCTTGTCCTAAGTGACATCCTTCCCACATCTTCAGAGGAACCCCCAGTAATAGGTAAGAGAGGATCTCAATAACCCATACTGAGAAACCACAGATGTAGACATCTAGGATCTGTTGTGATTGCTAATACAATATGCAAGTGATGCTCCTCTCATTAACTCTATCTACTCAGGCTTTAGCCAAACAGCCATGTAACCCCTAAACTAAAATTTAGCAGCAATATATTTATTCACAGGTCAACAAACTTGAGGTCCAAGGAAAGAAATGTAAAGGTGAAGCATTCAGTTAGACCGTTCCCAGCAGAATAAGGAGTAGTATAATGTGAATCAACATTCCATATGTTGTAGATACCTGTATGGGGTAAAGCCAGAGATATAGTTCTATACTGGTATTTGCCAAACCTAACTATGGTTATGTGTAGTAACTGTGCTAGAGAGTCTGATGAAATTAGTTTTTTCATGCTTGTGGAGCAGTGTACACCAGAATAGCTGTAGGAATGATCAATTCAGTCAGTAAGAAAATGATACTCAAATAGATGTGTAGTCCCTCTGTCAAACACATACCTACTTCGGCCCTCAGATCAAAACTCTGCCAATGCAATTCCTCTGCCTGCCATATACCTCCATCAGCCCACAGATCAGAACCCTGTTACTGCAGTCCCTCCATTAGATACATACCTACATCAAACTACATATCAACACCCTGAACCTGCAGTCCCACTGATCAGCCCACAGATCAGAACCCTGTACCTGCAGTCCCACTGATCAGCCCACAGATCAGAACCCTGTACCTGTAGTCCCACTGATCAGTCCTCAGATCAGAACCCTGTACCTGCAGTCCCACTGATCAGCCTTCAGATCAGAACACTGACCATGCAATTTTACTGTCAGACACAGACCCACATAATCTCTCAGATTGGAACCCTGGCCCTGCAGTCAATTTTTTTCAGCCACATACCTACATAAGCCCTCATATAAGTCCTCTCCAAGCAACCCCTCTGTAAGCTACATACCTATATTTGCTCTCACATCAGACTTCTCTCCAAGTAACCCCTCTGTCAGCCACATTCCTACATCAGTTCTAAGATCAGAATACTTGTCCAGCAGTCCCTCTGCCAGTCACATACCTACATCAGCCCTGCGTTAGACACCTGTCACAGTATCCCCTCTGTCAGACACAGACTTACATCAGCCCTCAGATCATAACACTTTCCCAGCAGCCCCTTTGTCATCCCCATACCTATATCAGACTTCATATCAGATCCCTTGCCCTGCAGTCATTCTTTAGTCACAGACCTACATCAGCCCTCAGATCATACCGCCTCTCACCCTGAGACACATGTTTCAGCAACAGACCTACATCAGAATTCAGATAAGACTTCTCTCAGTAGCACCTAGTCAGCCACAGACCTACATGAGCCTTTAGACCAGACTTCTCTCCCAGCAGTCCCTCTGTCAGCAACATGACTACATAAGCCTTCAGACCAGACCTCTCTCCCAGGAGTCCCTCTGTCATCCACAGACCTACATGAGCCTTTTTACCAGATTTCTCTCCCAGGAGTCCCTCTGTCAGCCACAGATCTACATGAGCCTTCATACCAGACTTCTTTCCCAGCAGTCCCTCTTTCAGCCACAGACCTACTTGAGCCTTCAGATGAGCTTTCAGACCAGACATCTCTCCCATCAGTCCCTCTGTCAGCCACAGATCTACATGAGCCTTCATACCAGACTTCTCTCCCAGCAGTCCCTCTTTCAGCCACAGACCTACTTGAGCCTTCAGATGAGCTTTCAGACCAGACATCTCTCCCATCAGTCCCTCTGTCAGCCACAGATCTACATGAGCCTTCATACCAGACTTCTCTCCCAGCAGTCCCTCTTTCAGCCACAGACCTACTTGAGCCTTCAGATGAGCTTTCAGACCAGACATCTCTCCCATCAGTCCCTCTGTCAGCCACAGATCTACATGAGCCTTCAGACCAAACTTCTCTCCCAGCAGTCCCTCTGTCAGCCACAGACCTACATGAGCCTTCAGACCAGACATCTCTCCGTTCAGCCCTCTGTCAGCCACAGACCTACATGAGCCTTCAGACCAGACCTCTTTCCCAGGAGTCCCTCTTTCAGCCACAGATCTACATGAGCTTTCAGACCAGACATCTCTCCCATCAGTCCCTCTGCCAGCCACAGACCTACATGAGCTTTCAGACCAGGCTTCTCTCCCAGCAGTCCCTGTGTCAGCCACAGACCTACATGAGCCTTCAGAGAAGACTTCTCTACTGGTAGCCCCTATCCAGCCACAGACCTACATGAGCCTATACACCAGATTTCTCTCCCATCAGTCCCTCTGTCAGCCACAGATCTACATGAGCCTTCAGACCAGACTTCTCTCCCAGCAGTCCCTCTGTCAGCCACAGACCTACATGAGCCTTCAGACCAGACATCTCTCCCATCAGCCCTCTGTCAGCCACAGACCTACATGAGCCTTCAGACCAGACCTCTTTCCCAGGAGTCCCTCTGTCAGCCACAGATCTACATGAGCCTTCAGACCAGACATCTATCCCATCAGTCCCTCTGTCAGCCACAGATCTGCATGAGCCTTTAGACCCGACTTCCCTACTGGTAGCCCCTAGTCAGCCACAGACCTACTTGAGCCTTCAGATGATCTTTCAGACCAGACATCTCTCCCATCAGTCCCTCTGTCAGCCACAGACCTACATGAGCTTTCAGACCAGGCTTCTCTCCCAGCAGTCCCTGTGTCAGCCACAGACCTACATGAGCCTTCAGACAAGACTTCTCTACTGGTAGCCCCTATCCAGCCACAGACCTACATGAGCCTATACACCAGATTTCTCTCCCAGTAGCCTTTAGTCAGCCACAGACCTACATGAGCCTTCAGACCAGACATCTCTTCCATCAGTCCCTCTGTCAGCCACAGATCTACATGAGCCTTCAGAACAGACATTTCTCCCATCAGTCCCTCTGTCAGCCACAGATCTGCATGAGCCTTCAGACCCGACTTCCCTACTGGTAGCCCCTAGTCAGCCACAGACGTACTTGAGCCTTCAGATGAGCTTTCAGACCAGACATCTCTCCCATCAGTCCCTCTGTCAGCCACAGACCTACATGAGCTTTCAGACCAGGCTTCTCTCCCAGCAGTCCCTGTGTCAGCCACAGACCTACATGAGCCTTCAGACAAGACTTCTCTACTGGTAGCCCCTATCCAGCCACAGACCTACATGAGCCTATACACCAGATTTCTCTCCCAGTAGCCCTTAGTCAGCCACAGACCTACATGAGCCTTCAGACCAGACCTCTCTCCCAGGAGTCCCTCTGTCAGCCACAGATCTACATAAGCCTTCAGACCAGACATTTCTCCCATCAGTCCCTCTGTCAGCCACAGATCTGCATGAGCCTTCAGACCAGACTTCTCTACTGGTAGCCCCTAGTCAGCCACAGACCTACTTGAGCCTTCAGATGAGCTTTCAGACCAGACATCTCTCCCATCAGTCCCTCTGTCAGCAACAGATCTGCATGAGCCTTCAGACCAGACTTCTCTCCCAGCAGTCCCTGTGTCAGCCACAGACCTACATGAGCCTCCAGACAGGACTTCTCTACTGGTAGCCCCTAGCCACTCATAGACCTACATGAGCCTATACACCAGATTTCTCTCCCAGTCACCCTAGTCAGCCTCAGATGCACATGAGCCTATACACCAGATTTCTCTCCCAGTAGTCCCTCATCAGCCACAGACCTACATGAGCATTCAGACCAGATTTCTCTCCCAGTAGTCCCTCACCAGCCACATATCTACATGAGCCTTCAGACCAGATTTCTCTCCCAGTAGTCCCTCATCAGCCACAGACCTACAGGAGCCTTCACACCAGATTTCTCTCCCAGTAGTCCCTCATCAGCCATAGACCTACATGAGCCTTCAGACCAGATTTCTCTCCCAGCAGAACCTCTGTCAGGCACATACCTATTTCAGACTTCATATTAGATCCCTTGCCCTGCAGCCGTTCTGTAGTCACAGACCTACATCTGCCCTCAAATCATACATCTTCTGTCCCTGAACCCTCTCTGTCAGCAACAGAGCTACATCAGTCTTCAGATTAGACTTCTCCCAGTAGCCCCTAGTCAACCACAGACCTACATTAGCATTCAGACCAGTCCATTTTCCCAGCAGTCCCTCTGCCAGCTACAGATCAGCCTGGTCTCTAGGCAGAACAGCTAGAAAAAAACACAACTTTTTTTAAGAACATCTCTTTTCTGTATTGTGCACCTTCTGCCCTTATTAACTGTTATGTCTCTCTTATGTCACTTTGCAGTACTGTTCTTCCAAGGGTCTATGATCCTGATGGTCTTTGGGCTCTTAAATCTCATCTTTCTTATGCACATTGGAGATAAAATTGGTCCAAGCAGCACACCAAAAAACAGTAATAGTCTTTGTAGAGGTATGTAAGTAACCAGGATGTGGATGAGAATTGCAGATATAATGATAAATTGTCATAGCTAAACACTGGATACATTAAAGTCACATAAACCACTTTGAGATAGTAATATAAAATTTTAAATTGTGTATATATGTGTGTTTGTATATATATATATATATATATATATATAAACTCTGCAATATACTTTCATGATTTATTTTGTCTCCCCTTTCCTGTAATCTAATTCTGACAATCGTGTGTTTTTCAGTTCTTAGAATTGGAAGTGCAGAACACTGTTACAAGTTACAACATGGCAGCTCCCATTGTTTTATAGACACTGAAACTTTACACTTATTTTGTCAATATTTAAACAACTAATGAAACTTTAAAAAATCCATCTGCATGTTATTCTCAGATTAATCTTTTTTTAATACTTTATTCTATCTAGCATTTATTTAGTGTTTAATGTCCCTTTAAACTTTTCATTGTAGAGTTTGAAGCCTTCTATAATTGTTTCATAACTATATTATCACTACCTACTAGCCTGATTTTAAAAATATGTTGTGAACTCTCTCTGGAAGTGAGTGGCTTTTACATATCTATGATTGAAAACAGGTAGAATAATAAATGTAGTAAGCCCAGTGCAAAGGTAATGAGAGCCTTACAATTTAAACAAGTAAGAGATCACCTAATGGTTACTGGTGCATAAGACTTAGCAAGTCATTCTGATCAGCGCTATGTAAACAATGAAATTACAGTGATATAAAAAAGGAGGTAAATATAACTTCATGTGTTCAAGAGAATATGCTTGTATCACTGAACTTGGATATGAAAAAAAAAAAATTGTGGCTCATCAGTGATAGATAACAGTGCTTGTGAACCAGCTCAGTTAAATCTATACACTGTAGACACTAGTCTTGTTTATTTTTAATGTTAAAATCTTATGCTAATACAAGCAGGTGGCTGTGTAAAATGTTTTTGTTTCTTATTTGACAATGTGGGCTGTACCTTTCTGTCCACAACTTTCAACAGTAGCGTCCATCATCTTCCTAGAGGCACAGAATCGCACTACTACTATAGAAAGCTATGGGATGGGCAGCACAGCTTTTTAACTGGTTATAAACATTTGCAGAGTGAATATAATATTATATATATATATAATACGTAGAAGGACCATGAGGCCTATTTCTTAAGCCGTCAAATGTGCTGCATTCGCCGGCACCAATACGCTCGCCTAACATTGCCTAACATCGCGACCGCAGACTTGAATACGTTCTCCTTATTTATTAAAAAAGCTGTCAAAAAGCGGTGCACCAAGTACAGGGTGATGGGCAGCGGACTGTTGTTAACTAACAGTCATCAATCTCGCTGCTATTCGGTTTTTTCACAACTTTATTTATATCCTGTCACTAAACCGCCACTTTACTAAAATGTTTAACCCCTATCCCGCTGCTCCCGGACCCTGCAGCAACTAAATATAGTTATTAACCCCTACCCCGCATCTCCCGGAGCCCACCGCCACTAAATAAATGTATCAACCCCTATCCCTCCGCTCCCGGAGCCCACCGCAACTCTAATAAAGTTATTAACCCCCATCCCTCCGCTCCCGGAGCCCACCGTAACTCTAATAAAGTTATTAACCCCTATCCCGCCGCCCCCGGAGCCCACCGCAACTCTAATAAAGTTATTAACCCCCATCCCTCTGCTCCCAGAGCCCACCGCAACTAAATAAATGTATTAACCCCTAAACCCCTGACCTCCCACATCACTACCACTTACTAAACCTATTAACCCCTAAACCGCCAGCCCTCCACATCGCCATAAACTAGATTAAAGCTATTAACCCCTAAACCTAACAACCCGTTAACTTTACATTAAAATTACCTCATACCTATCTTATAATAAATTTAAACTTACCTTTAGAATTACAATAAACTATATTAAACTATTAATTAACCTACCCTAACGATTATACTAAAACTATATTAAACTATTCATTAATCTACCCTAACTATTATACTAAAATTACATTAAACTACATTAAACTGATAATTAACCTACCCTTTATACTAAAATTACATTAAACTACAAATTAAATTAACTATATTACATATTTAAAAACCTAACCCTACTCAAATTATTTAAATCTACTATTAAAAATTACTAAGTTACAAAAAACTAACAACTAAGTTACACAAAATAACAAACACTAAGTTACAAAAAAATAAACACTAAATTACACAAAATAAAAAATAAATGATCAAATATTTAAACTAATTACACCTAATCTAAGAGCCCTATGAAAATAAAAAAGCCCCCGCCAAAATAAAAAAAACCCTAACCTACAATAAACTACCAATGGCCCTTAAAAGGGCCTTTTGCGGGGCATTGCCCCAAAGAAATCAGCTCTTTTACCTGTAAATAAAAATACAAATACCCCCCCAACAGTAAAACCCACCACCCACACAACCAACCCCCCAAATAAAATCCTATCTAAAAAATCTAAGCTCCCCATTGCCCTGAAAAGGGCATTTGGATGGGCATTGCCCTTAAAAGGGCATTTAGCTCTTTTTACGCACAAAGTCCCTAATCTAAAATTAAAACCCACCCAATAAACCCTTAAAAAAACCTAACACTAACCCCTGAAGATCCACTAACAGTTTTTGAAGACCCGACATCCATCCTCAACGAAGCAGCAGAAGTCCTGAGCGAAGCCGGCAGAAGTCTTCATCCAAGCGGGCCAAAGTCTTCATCCAAGCCGGCAGAAGTCTTCATCCAGATGGCATCTTCTATCTTCATCCATCCGGGATTGAGCGGCTCCATCTTCAAGACATACGGAGCGGAGCATCCTCTTCTTACTACGTCTTCTGGAACAATGAAGTTTCCCTTTAAATGACGTCATCCAAGAATTCTATCAGCCAATAGGAATTAAGGTGGAAAAAATCCTATTGGCTGTTGCAATCAGTCAATGAGATTGAGCTTTCATCCTATTGGCTGATCCAATCAGCCAATAGAATGCAAGCTCAATCCTATTGGCTGATTGGATCAGCCAATAGGATCAACAGCCAATAGGATTTTTTCCACCTTAATTCCTATTGGCTGATAAAATTCTATCAGCCAATTGGAATGTAAGGGACGCCATCTTGGATGACATCATTTAAAGGGAAACTTAATTGTTCCAGAAGACGTTGAAAGAAGAGGATGCTCCGCGCCGGATGTCTTGAAGATGCAACCGCTCCACGCCGGATGGATGAAGATAGAAGATGCCGTCTGGATGAAGACTTCTGCCGGCTTGGATGAAGACTTCGGCCCGCTTGGATGAAGACTTCTGCCGGCTTCGCTGAGGACTTCTGCCGCTTCGTTGAGGATGGATGTCGGGTCTTCAAAAACTGTAAGTGGATCTTCGGGGGTAAGTGTTAGGTTTTTTTAAGGGTGGGTTTTAATTTTAGATTAGGGACTTTGGGCGAAAAAAGAGCTAAATGCTCTTTTAAGGGCAATGCCCATCCAAATGCCCTTTTCAGGGCAATGGGGAGCTTAGGTTTTTTTAGATAGGTTTTTATTTGGGGGGTTGGTTGTGTGGGTGTTCGGTTTTACTGTTGGGGGGTTGTTTGTATTTTTATTTACAGGTAAAAGAGCTGATTTCTTTGGGGCAATGCCCGCAAAAGGCCCTTTTAAGGGCCATTGGTAGTTTATTGTAGGCTAGGGTTTTTTATTTTGGGGGGGTTTTATATTTTGACAGGGCTATTAGATTAGGTGTAATTAGTTTAAATATTTGATAATTTATTTTTATTTTTTGTAACTTAGTGTTTATTTTTTTTTGTAGCTTAGTGTTATTATTTTGTGTAACTTAGTTGTTAGTTTTTTGTAACTGAGTAATTTTTAATAGTAGATTTTAATAATTTGAGTAGGGTTAGGTTTTTAAATATGTAATATAGTTAATTTACGGCTAGATTACGAGTTTTGCGTTAAGGTAAAAAAGCAGCGTTATCAGGTCCTAACGCTGCTTTTTTACATTTGCTGGTATTACGAGTCTTGCAGGTATAGGGGCACCACATACTTTTTTGACCTTACCGCAAATCAACTTATGTAAGGCTTTTTTCAATGGGACTTGCATAGCGATGGTATTACGAGTTTGCCTTGGAGGCCAAAAAGTGAGCGGTACACCCTCTACCACCAAGATTCCTAACGCATTTTAAAGTCAGTAGTTATGAGTTTTACGCTACAAAGCTGTAGCATAAAACTCATAACTAAAGTGCTGAAAATTGCGCTAACACAATAAACTACCTATGTGGGTGGTGGGTTTTACTGTTGGGAGGGTTGTTTGTATTTTTTTTTCAGGTAAAAGAGCTGATTTCTTTGGGGCAATGCCCCGCAAAAGGCCCTTTTAAGGGCTATTGGTAGTTTAGTTTAGGCTAGGGTTTTTTTATTTTGGGGGGTATTTTTTATTTTGATAGGGCTATTAGATTAGGTGTAATTAGTTTAAAGATCTTGTAATTTGTTTTTTATTTTCTGTAATTTAGTGTTTGTTTGTTTTTGTAATTTAGCTAATTTTATTTAATTTATTTAATTTATTTAATTTATTTAATTTAGGTCATTTATTTAATTGTAGTGTAGTGTTAGGTGTTATTGTAACTTAGGTTAGGTTTTATTTTACAGGTCAATTTGTATTTATTTTAGCTAGGTAGTTATTAAATAGTTAATAACTATTTAATAACTATTCTACCTAGTTAAAATAAATATAAACTTGCCTGTAAAATAAAAATAAACACTAAGCTATCTACAATGTAACTATTAGTTATATTGTAGCTAGCTTAGGGTTTATTTTATAGGTAAGTATTTTGTTTTAAATAGGAATTATTTAGGTAATGATAGTAGGTTTTATTTAGATTTATTTTAATTATATTTAAATTAGGGGGTGTTAGGGTTAGGGTTAGACAGGTTTAGGGGTTAATAACTTTAGTATAGTGGCGGCGACGTTGGGGGCGGCAGATTAGAGGTTAATAAATGTAGGTAGGTGGTGGCGATATTAGGGGTTAATAATATTTAACTAGTGTTTGCGATGCGGGAGTACGGCGGTTTAGGGGTTAATATGTTTATTATAGTGGCGGCGACGGGGGCGGCAGATTAGGGGTTAATAACATTATGTAGGTGTCGGCGATGTTGTGGGCAGCAGATTAGGGGTTAATAAATATAATGTAGGTATCGGCAATGTCGGGGGCGGCAGATTAGGGGTTAATAAGTGTAAGATTAAGGGTGTTTAGACTCGGGGTTCATGTTAGGGTGTTAGTGGTGGGTTTTACTGTTGGGGGGTTGTTTGTATTGTTTTTTCAGGTAAAAGAGCGGATTTCTTTGGGGCAATCCCCCGCAAAAGGCCCTTTTAAGGGCTATTGGTAGTTTAGTTTAGGCAAAGGGTTTTTTTTATTTTGGGGGGGATTTTTTTTATTTTGATAGGGCTATTAGATTAGGTGTAATTAGTTTAAAGATCTTGTAATTTGTTTTTTATTTTCTGTAATTTAGTGTTTGTTTTTCGTAATTTAGCTAATTTTATTTAATTTATTTAATTTAGGTAATATATTTGATTGTAGTGTAGTGTTAGGTGTTATTGTAACTTAGGTTAGGTTATATTTTACAGGTCAATTTGTATTTATTTTAGCTAGGTAGTTATTAAATAGTTATTAACTATTTAGTAACTATTCTACATAGTTAAAATAAATACAAACTTGCCTGTAAAATAAAAATAAACCCTAAGATAGATACAATGTAACTATTAGCTATAAATGAAAAGAAATATAACTAGCACTGCGGTCTGAAGAAATTCCCCTAGCCTCTCTCTGACCAATTCTCCAAATGGCCACAATAGTAATTACAAACAGTTGAGGAGATGAGAGGGCGCTAGCAAAAGCCAGGAAAAATACACCACACTTAATTCGTAAATACTAAGGAAAGTAAATGAGAATAAACCACATATGCGATATTAAAAGACTTACGTATGAAAGAGGACGTATCTAATATGTAATATATAAAAAATAAATGATGCAGATTAGCAGATTGATATAAAAAAACCTTTACTGCATATACACATAAAATATATAAGGGACGTCTCCCTTTACAATAATCTATTAATCATATGTTAAAATATACTAAAAAATAACTGCTAAAATACCACCCTAAAAATGGATTTTGAAATGTTGTAGATTGTTATAGTGAATATCCCTAAAATGTTTGTATAGATGAGTGTCTAGATTTGCCTTTTCAATGTTACACAGGTGTTCTCGTATCCTGTCTCGTAACATCCTAGTAGTTTCTCCAAAATAAAACAAATTACATGAACATTTTATAAGATAAACAACACCTTTCTGTGAACATCTAATAATGTATTTAATATACAGATTTGTTCCTGTTAATGCTACTGAACTGCTTTTGTGCTATATTTGCAGGCCCTGCATAGATG